>NW_022196904.1:100897276-100924665 GCF_008632895.1 Mastomys coucha | reverse complement strand
TTACGTACATGAACACAATGTGACTTCAGAGTTTGGGTACGTGAACACAATATATAGGGTTTTTTTTTGAGTACGTGTGATAGGAATTGGAATGTCTGTGTACTCTGCTCCTTGACCAATAAAATCTATTGTGAAAGTAAAAGAAAAAAAAAAGATAGGGGCTCATGTAGCCCAGGCTGGTCTCAAATCTATCCATAGCAGATACTGGTTCTGAACCCTGATCCTCTTGCCTCTACTTCTCTGTTGCTGGGGTTACAGGTGTGTGGTAGCACTCGGTGTTCTTTTTCCTAATTTAACTAAGGTACACCAAGCTTCAAGCTGTGATGTGCAGCATTCACTGCATTTCTACTGCTCAGTGCTGCTGTGTCAAAGGCACTATACAGATGCAATACCACAAATACATTAGCACTAGCAACAACAAAATCACTGTACTTTACCTATAAAATATGACGGCACCATCATCACAAATATAAAGAGGCCAAACGTTCAGGGTAGAGACTTTAGGATTCCAGTCCAAATCTTGATGAATATCAAGGACAGAAATATCACAGGGGAAGGTTCCCCTACCCTGAGGAGAGAAAGAATGGCTGTATGAGTCACACCTTGAGCCACAGCTACGGTACACCAGCACTGGGATGCAAACACTGGGGCTTTACCTTGGCAAATTCAATGTCTTCCAAAGGAATCCCACTGATTTCACTTAGCTAGGAAAAAAAAAGTCACAGGTAAGCTATTTAAAAATAATTTTCTCAAGAAGTTATTTTCCTTTTCTACTGAAACAAAATTAACAGGATTTAAAACTAATATATTTGATATTCAAAACTTAGAGGCAGATGGTGAAATCTACTTCTCTGCCCACCTTGTAAACTCATGGTCTAGAACATGCTAGCACACGTCTTCCAGACCCAACTCTGTAATTATCACATTCATAATTTCTAAAAGCACAAAGTTCTACTCTGAGCTATGTCTACACTCACTGCACATGGCCAATGTGGAAACATAGAATCCAGAGTAATCTCATGGATCTTATTAACAGCACCTAGACAACACCTGTCACTCTGAAAACTTACCAGAGCGATACAGTCCTGCCCATTGTCCCCAAAACTGGACAAATCAATTTTCTAAGTTTCTGATTTTCTAAATCCTCACCAAGTCAAGAGCTCAAAAGGAGGTTTTCCTTTGCCTTTTTCTTCTATAAATTGCCTGCTTACATCCTCTGCCTACCTTAAGATTAAGCTGCTTATGTTCTTTGTTAAGACAGTGGCTGCTTTTAAACAAGGGGCACTAGTTAAGTGTAGCATATGCCTTTGATCTCAATCCTGAGAAACACAGGCCAGAAATTTCTATGAGTTCAAGGCCAGTCTGGTCTACAGAGTAAGACCCCATCTCAAGCAAACCAATCCCCTACCACAGAGGCATCATGTTCCATACAAGTTTCAAATACTTTTTTGTCTTTCTTGTCTTCTAGCTATGTTTGTAAGCTCACAATTATTAGTTGAAGGTCACATGGAACATTTAAGTTTTTATGTGGTGTATTCTTTTTCTGGTTTTTAGCATCATGATCAGAAGTATTTTTCTCCAAATATTTAAGAAGCATTTTCCTTTATTTCATATATAAATATATTTAGAATTATTTGGGGAATTAAACCCAGGGCCTTGCACATGCCAGGCAATTGAAACTGAGTTACTTCTTCAGTGTGGGAACTTCAGGCATGCACTATGAGAATTAAAAGTTTTTAAAAATGCCCACTGAAGTAGTACCACTGATGGAGAGAGCAACCCTCCCTCCCCTAGATACCTTCATTACTGTAAAATGCAAAGCACATTCATTCTCTATACTACCCCTTTTAAGAGCCAACCATGCCCAAGTCTGTTTAGCTTCTGTGACCAGATGCTACAAGGTATGTTCAGAGTAGTAGGGCCCAGGACCCCTCCCTATTCAATTCTCTTTCCTTTGTTTATTTGGCCATACAGCAGTTTAGTAGCTTCTAGCTAATCTTAAATACTTAGGACAAAGTTGGCAAATGAAAAGTGAAGGTTCTCCTCTAGACAAATGAAACAAAGTAATTTCAAAACATAAGGAGCTCCAAGTGACCCTAGTGGTATAAAGTATGTCAGAGACCAAGAAGACTCATGCCTTCAGTGGCTGGTATTACTTCCTAGATAACACAGAAAGACATGTATTGCCTCATAAATGAACTTACCTTCTCTCGAAGTTCATCAACACTATTGCTCTCCAACACAAGCTCCTGGAAGGGATCCAATTTCATTTCTGCAGGCCTCCAACGTCTTGTTAAGATGGCCAGCTGTGACATGGACTTCATTTTCTCCACACCTAAGAACACCCAGGGTTAGACCCTGCAGTCTGTTTCCTCTAGAGGCTTATAATCTTACTTTTCCTGTAATTCCTAACTAGACAAAAAAAATTTACAAATTTTATTTGTGTGTGTGTGTGTGTGTGTGTGTGTGTGTGTGCCCGTGAGCACGTGTAGGTGCTCATGGAGGCCAGAAGGTATTGGACTCTATTAAAGCTGAAATTGCAAAAGGTTGTTGAGTTGCCTGATGTGAATGCTGGGAATTAAACTCATGTCCTTGAAAGAGCAGCAAGAGCTTTTAACCACTGAGCTATTTCTTCAGTCACTTTAAAAAATTTGTGTATTTATGTGAATGGGTGTTTTGCCTACATGTGTATCTGTGTAACACATGCATGTTTAGTGTCCTTGGAGATGAGAGGAGAACGTTAGATGGAACTGGAGTTATGGATGGTTGAGAGGTACTTATGTTAATGCTAGGAACAGAACTTGGGTCCTCTGCAAGAGCAGCCAGTACACTTAACTGCTGAGCCACGCCTGCAGTCCCTGTTCTTTCTTTTAAATAAGCAGGTGCACACACAACCCTCAACTAGACAACTCTCCCTAGCCACCACCTGGCCATCCCATCAGTGTCCCTAACTGACTGCTTTCCCAGTCACTCTCCCCTTTAGGTTTTAAGCTGCTCCTTCAGTGCCAGCAGCACCCATTCCAATCTAAACTACTATCAAGCCATCTTCATAATATTTTCCTTATTGACCCAAACTAACATCAATTCATCTTTCATTGAATCTAAAACTCAGAGGCTCTTCAAAATCTACCCGTCATTCACCTCTCTGGTACATACAAGCAATTTCCACTGTGCTACTAGTCTCTTAGCAACTAGCAACTTAAAAGTGATACACCTGCAGGTCCATTCCTCTCGACTCACCATGTGGGGGGGCAGTTTCTAGCTTATTCATGTTTATAGCACCAGACACTAGCAGCATCTGGCAAATTATGGCTGAATAAATGCTGCTGGGATTTAATCACACGACTCATTTCTTACCCATTTATTTTGATGCTAAAATGTATACAGACATGATACAAGGAAGGCATCTACTATGTGATGCCACATCCTGTGACACTGGCCTATTTCTGTGACCTTCATGATCCTGTCTCAGTCTGCTCAGACATGTTATTCTCTCAGGCCCCAGACATCCTAAGAATACCTGCATGCAGCACTTGCCTGGTGCTCTGGTAGTTCTTTGCTTCCTCAGTTAACATGTAAAGTAATTGGAAGGGTACTTTGTTAAATTTAAGCTATTTTAGATTAGTAACAGCCAGTAAGAAGGAATACTGAATACTCTAAGAACTATCATGATCCTATTTTCTGGATTGTAGACACAGGCAGAGCTAACTGTTTACTTCAATGTGACTCCCAGACGCCAACTCTCCATCTATCACTCCTGAAGAGTGTTTAGTTGGTCCCAGTGCTGAAAGGCAAAGTGGGCTTGTGTTGGACATAGGTGTTGCTCCAGGTCACTGTCATGGGCCCAGCTGCTTGCTCTAAAAGACATGGAGCCCAAGTTTCAAATGACTCAGAATGTAGCCTTATTATAGTTACGGAATCAAATTAAAATAAGGTCATTAGGGTGGACCTCAATTCAAGATGACTAGTGTACTTCACAAAGGGGGAAAAGTTTGGCTACAAACAAGCCCACATGGAGACCACAATGTGGAGACGAAAACAAAGTTGGGGTATGCTATCTAGCTACAAGCCAAAAGTAGCTCACCAAGCAGAAGGTACACCTCCTCCCTAAGATCAAGAAGGAAACAGATCCACTAACACCTTGGCCTCTAACCTCAGTAAAGACTGAACTTCTGCCATTACACTCTCCTGCCTGCCGGTACACTCTGAAGGGTCAGTGCCCAGGTCACTAACACAGCTGCTCTCAACACCTGAGACACTTTCAACAGCGTATTCTCAACATAAATAGGGGATAATTATAAAGAAAATAACAAGAATGTTTCAGAAAACACCAACAGAATTTCCTGAAAAAATGAAAAACATCCAACTTTTAAATTACAATTTTTATGTAAGAGAAAATGAGAGAACAGAAGAAATATCAGAAGGGAAAAGATAGGAGATATCCTCTAAATATAATGCAAACAGTTATTTTAGGGACAAGGAAAGAAAGAGTCTGAGGGACCGAGCAAAAAACATGTCAGTCCACAGAGCCACAACCTGAGGCAACCAGGACAGCACTACGGTGCTGCACAAGGCACTTGTCACAACTCAACTTGGGATCAAGGCTCCCATTAGCTCTATGGTCTCTCTAATTGATATTTCTCCATAAAACAATGACAATACCATCAAGAACTTCCAGGAAAACTTCCCAGTTACTGGAAATATTAATATCTTCTTCATAAATATGATAATCCAAAAAGACAGTGCCAGGATTCTTCCATGTTTTCTTCCTTAGACGAAACCTAAAATAAAATAATACATTGAAAACTGCTATAATTTGAAGTATTTAACTAAAATAGTTATATTAAGTGACACTCAAAATCAACTGTTCAAGGTACAAAAATAATGATTAGTCATTATGATTTAGGGGAAGTGATGCAGAAACACAACCTCTTAGACATCACATTCTGTATTCTTAGGGAAAGGGGAAGTCTAGCATGGCTGCTTAATGCTCCCAACCCTTGGCTCCACAGTGGGAGAAAGGCATAGCAACATGAAAGCAGTTGGCACTGGGGCCCCACTTACCTGTCGATGCTGAGGTCTAAGCCACACTGCTCCCTGAGTTGAGGAATCAGCTCCTCTTTCGATTGCCGCACAGTCATGCCTTTAGCAAATACAGCGTCTAGCAGAAACTTGCATGGCTAGCAATGTAAACACATGATTAGGACTTGTGCCACAGTGAAGCAAGGGTTAGGAAGAGATATTATTTGTGCTGGGTAGTGCGACAAGGAGGGCCTGAGATTGAGAATCGGTCTCCTTGTTCCCAGTATTAATTCTGTAATTTATAAGCTCAGTGGATGTGAGCAGCCTTGCTTAATGGCCTATGCCTCAGCTTTCTCATCTATAAACTGGGGACAATAGCTTCCTTTCAGAGTTATCATGATGATTAACTAGGATAATGCATTCATATTTGTAATACAACTATGATTATTTTGAAAGTAAAATGTACATTTCCATGGATTACAATAAAATATGCACTCAATCTCCAACATATAATAAAAGAAACGTGTGTGAAAATAGGTGATTGATAAAAAATTGTTCAATTAATAAAGGCATTGTATAAAAGTTCAAAGCTTTCATATTTGTCTAGCACTCTATATGGTATGTATGAGCATCTCGGAAAGTATATTTCGTATACTTTGAGCAATTAGGCCCAACTCTTATGCATGAGGTAAACTGAAATATTCTGATTCCTTCCTAAAGCAGCCTGCTCAGAGCCTTTATCCAGCATTTGAACTGTGTGAGCTTGAGCACATTACTTAACTTCTCTGTGCTGGTTCTTCATCTAGAGACTGGAAATACTAAACAGGACTTACACCAGAGGTAACTGATGGGGTTTAACTGAGTCTTTGCAGGAAGTGATATCATAGAACACACTACAGCGATGCCTCTAAACCCATGATGACCTTGGACACAGAAGGCACTCAGGTGAGCTGCTACTGCCTTGTAGTGTAGTGTCATTCTTCCCAGAAAGCAACCATGCGTTTCCTTTTCAATGTAGAAACCCCCTGCTTACTCCAGCAGCGTGACAACACACCACAGGGTTAATTCATGGATGCCTGTTTTGTAAATATGACCTTACTGGGTACACTGGCTGGTTTTGTGTTAACTTTATACAAGCTTGAGTCATCAGAGAAGGAGCTTCAGTTAAGGGAATTCCTCCATAAGGTCTAACTGTAAAGTATTTTCTCAATTAGTGATCAATGAAGGAGGGCCCAGCCCACTGTGGGTAGTACTACCCCTGGGCTGGTGTTCCTGGGTTCTACAAGCAGGCTCAGCAAGCCATGGGGAGAAAGCCTGTAAGCAGCATCCCTCCACAGCCTCTGTATTAGCTCCTGTCTCCAGGTTCCTGCCCTATTTGAGTTCCTGTCCTGACTTCCTTTGATAATTAAGAGCAATGTGGAAGTGTAAGCCAAAGAAACCCTTTCCTCCCCAACTTGTTTTTTGGTCATGGTGTTTTGCTGCAGCAACAGAAACCCTAACTAAGACACTGGGATACAGGTTACCTTTGTACTATCCTAGCAGAAGTGAGTACTGCAGAAGAGATGAACGACTAGAAGCCATCACTACTACCTTTCTGTGTTACTCACCTCTTGCTCATTGACTAAGAGCTGGCACACTTTAACTCTGTACTCTCCCTTCTTCAGTGCTCTCCCCAGTCGGATTGTGATCTATAAATCAAGAATATTCTTTGAGATGAACTACCTCAGCAGAGCAACCTAAGCTCACTCTGTTGTTAGCTTCTGTTTTCCCCATCCTCTATCTCATGGGCTCCTGGAGAACAGGTGCACCTTCACCCCTGACTCCACATAGTTCACATTTAACCAGCTTGTTGGATAAACAAGCAAAAGACAATGTAAACAACCCAGTGGCTGCCAGCCTCCCATCCTGGGGGCTTCCTACCTCTTCACTGAAAGGACTACAAGGTGCTCTCAAACCCATTCTTAAATGGACTAATTCTACAAGGGTTATTGCAATCAACCTTATTGTCATCTGAAAATGATGAAAGGGTCTCATTCAACCGGACGGTCTCAAACTCTTGATTGCTGGTGTACACTCGAAAAACCTTGAAGTGAGAGGAGAGGACTCCAACAAAGGGCTCTAAATGCTGTTTGAAAGCTGCCAGGGTGATTCTCTTATCAACATGCACCATCAACCCTAAGTATAAAAACCAAACAAAACAGGAACAAAAATGTGAAAGCAGTCCCTTGAGTGTTAAAGTAAAACAGACCACATTTTTTATACTGTCAACAGGAAAAGGTCTCTCTTCTTTTGGCTAGATTTTGACATAATAAACACTGAATAAGACAGCAAAACAAAATATAAACAACCCAGGTGCAGACTGAGGACTTGATAGGAGTAATCTACCAAACTTCTAGTGTAGTGGTTCTCAACCTTCCCAAAGCTGTGACCCTTTGATACAGTTCCTCATGTTGTGGTGACCCCCAACCATAAAATTATTTAATTGCTACTTCATAACTGTAATTTTGCTGCTGTTATAGATCATAATGGAAATATCTATATTTTCTAGTGGTCTTGGGCAACTCCTGTGAAGGGTCATCTGACTATCCCTACAGGTTGAGAACTACTGTTCTAGGGTGACTCTTAAAACACAAATGTTTCCACTTCACCCAGTACTAGTTCTGGTCCTCTGCTCATTAGCCACAAGAAGCAGGGAGCCACTGGCTTCCATCCTCATTTTGCATAGGGAAAATTTAGGTGAAAGCACAGCAGCATAGTGTTGTGTGTGTGAACGCAATGAGCTCACACATTTAGGAAGCTTTTAGCACAGATCTACAGCCAGATCTATAGCAGCTGTATCAAAATCTGTTAGCAATATTGTCTGGAATAATTCTGGGATTTCTACTTGGAATACCTTTGGACTAGCATACTGCGATGGATATTTATAATGGGGTTGACTGTAGCTGGACTGTATGTAAATGATGCGTTGTTCTCACCGCTCCCAGGCTTAAACTGAAACTTTCTTGGCATGGTGATAGGATTATCTCTTGTAAACTTTTTTGGAGACAGGTCTATGTAGCCCTGGCTGACCTGGGATTCAAGTACTCTGCTTCAATGCTGAGATTAAAGGTGTGTGCCACCATGTCTGGCCAATAAGTTATTTTCTGTATTTCTTCCTGATGCTTACCTCCTTCAGCCCTCTGTGCCTTGTAAGAATGCATCTAGCTATCCTGGTCTCCACAGTCTGGAACAAGTGGTTGCAGGCCTAACTTCTCTGTCTTTTTCTCTTGTAATAAGGTAAGAAATCCAAGAGTAGCCTTGCAGACAGGCTGCCCCTTCAACAGCACTAAGGCTCCCTTTTTAGGCTTCCTTTCAACTTTACAAAAGGCCATAAATACCATGGTTTATATTATCAGGCCAGCTGAACTGGCTGGATGATACATTCTGAGTATTTTTTTCAAGAGAATTAATCTTCATTGACTACTTTCCTGGTCATAAAACAGGTATCAGTGAACATACAAAGTATAAACTAGGAATAAATATGGACAGTGATGAGCTTGGTTTTACTATGCAACATTTGAGGCAGTTTTTAAATTTTTTTAACTGCCCAGAATTCTAACTTTTAAGTGTTAAGGGATGTCCCCAGTTGTTAATCATATGGGAAACAAATTTACATTTGTACTCTTCATCAAGACACTGAAGATACTGAAGGAGGTGTGTATGGAAAGTGGCTGGAAATCAAAAGCTGAGGGCTTGTAAGCAAGGATCCAGTCTGAGCCTCAGTTCTCCCACAGGATCCTAGGAGCCAACAAAGACTTGAATATCATTTGGTTCCTTTCCTAGCTCCCAGGAGACTCAACTGTTGGTTACTGATCTAATCTAGTCTGGAGCTAAGCACCAGGTGGTCTGAGGTTCCGTTCTGTAGCCTGAGACCAGACTTCTTTGTATTTACAGCTTCAGCAAAGACTCACTCACTGTCGTGGTTGAAACTGTTTTAGAGATGACCACCACACCTCTTTCTTTCCGCTTATAAAAACCACAGAAAGGAAGCTTACAAGAGAAAAAGACAGATTCAGTCTCCTTATAACACAACTTCAACTATTTTTAGGATACCTAAATTATAGGAAAACATTTCAAAGCACGTGTACTAAGTCCATTATTTGACTTCCTTCTTCATTCCTAAGTTCTACAGACTACAACGAGGTCACACCAGGACAAGGTTACACCAGGATGTCAGTTTTGGTGGTTTTGTTTTTTTGTTTTCAACAGAAAAACAAAACCACCCTTTCCCTAGGTCAGGCTATTCTTGGGATATGGAATTCGTGGTCTGCTAGATCTGAGCACTACATCACTGTGAGCAGGCCAAACTGACATTGGTAACTAGATGGTGGCTAGTGGAATCCTAGGAGCACAACTTAACTAGGAATTGTCCCCAGACAACTGAACCTGTTTGAACTAGGTATATCCCCAGAGGAAACAGGTTTCACACAGCTGCTGAGAGGACTACATGAATCCATGCACACAGCTAATGTGCCTTTTGAGGGGGCCCTGGATGGAGACTTAAGCACTAGTATAACACCCTTCCGTTACCATTTTATCTACAAGTCTACACTTTTACACTTGAGTTTCTTTCTTTCTTTTTTTAAAGAACTATTTATTTATTTTATGTATATGAGTACACTGTAGCTGTCTTTAGATACACTAGAAGAGAGTGTCAGATCTCATTGCAGATGGTTGTAAGCCACTATGTTGTTGCTGGGAATTGAACTCAGGACCTCTGGAAGAGCTGTCAGTGCTCTTAACCACTGAGCCATCTCTACAGCCCTTTACCTGAGTTTCTATTAAGACAATACAGTGTCAAAGGATTCTAGTGTTAGTTATAGCTCATTAGTTAAAAATATATATCAATGCACTTCTATTACTGATTACTTTCATTTAAAAAACAGAACTTTTCATTTTCAGACTGTTTTTTCCTTTCTTTTTAGTAAACACTTTCCCATTTATTGGCTTCTCTCTGTATATATAAGGGGACATAGAGTGTATGTGGAGATCAGAGGGCAACTTGTAGGAGTTGGTTCTTTCCTTCCACCATTGGGCCCCGGGGGATCAAACACAGGTCATCAAGGCTCAGCAGGAATCATTTTTACCTGATGGGCTATTTCACTGGGCCAAATTTCCTCTGTGTGTGTGTGTGTATGTACACGTGTGCAAGTCAGCATGTACATGTATGCTGCCCGCTTGTGGAGGCCAGAGAGCACTCTCGGGTACTGCTCCTTTGGAACCCATTCTCTTGGTTTTGAGACAGAACTTCTCATTGGAGCTAGCTAAGTAGTCTGTCTGTCTTCTCCAAGAGCCCTAGGGATCTCCCTGTTTTTGTCTCCCCAGAGCAGGGACTACAAGTGCAAGTTTATGCCACTATGCCTGTATGTTTGTTCGTACATAGGTTTTGGGAGATGAACTCAGGTCTTCATGTTTACAAGGCAAGCACTTTACTGATAGGGTGCCTCTCCTCATTTCTACTTCTAATAGTTATATAGGGCCTGGCACCTAGGGGTTCTTTTCCAAAGGTAAAGGAACCATGCACATTCAATTAGAAGCCTTACAGGGATTGGAAAGTTGGCTCAGCAGTTAAGAGGCCTGCTGCTCTTGCAGAGGATCAGTTCCCATGTAGGGCAGCTCGCAACCACCTGTAATTCCAGTTTCAGGTTAATCTGATTTCCACTTCTGGACTCCTCAGACACCCTGACACCCTGACACCCTGACACACACACACACACACACACACACCATAAGTTAAAAAAAAATCTTTAAAAAAAAAAGAAGCCTTATACTTTGTGGCAGTCATGCTGCTCACTGTATAGATGTTACATATGTATGTTCTTTTGCCTGCCCTCCATCTTCTGTGAGCTTCAGCTCTCTAATCTGTCAAATGGATTGCTTTAGTAATTTGGAGACACTTGGAGATAGAAGATTTTGAAAACTAAAACCATAAGGGGAGTATTAATATATGCGTTGTTTGTGTTTTTTTTTTTTTGAGTCTCACTATGTAGCTAAGGATGGCCTATAACTCCTTGAGATCTTCCTGCCTCTGGCCCCTCAGTGCTGGGATAAGAGGCCCATGTCACCAAGCTAGGCTAATACACAATTTGCTAAAGAGTAATGCTAATAAGCATTTCACTTTCAGCTACCTCTTTTTCATACTTGGGAAAAGAAGTGGATCTTGACTCTAGCTTTCTTGTTAACTGTCTGGGTAGCTCTAGCCAGTGGTTTTGTAAAAGCCCTTCCCAAAAGTTCTTTTTACATCTCATATAGCTCTACATTGTGGGTATTATCTGTTGTTATTGCCTAGCTTAAATGCTTACACTGACAAATCTCTCTCTCTTTTTTGTTTTTTCAATATAGGGTCTCCCTGTGTAACACCCTGGCTACCCTGAACTCGCTCTGTAGACCAGGTTGGCTTCCAGCTCACAGAGATCCTGCCTGCCTCTGTCTCCTGAATGATGGTATTAAAGGCTTATGTCACAATGTCCCAGCTATGAATCTCTTCCTTTTATTTTTTGAGATCTGTAACATTCAGAACTCTAGTTTGTTTCTTACTTACTATCAAATTAACAAAATTAAATTAGCAAAGTAAAAGGATTGGAATACAGCTCAATGGTAAAGCACTGAGTTACATTCCTAGCCAGGGGGAAAAAAATCCAAAAACCAAAAAAAAAAAAAAAAAAAAAAAAAAAAAAAAAAAAAAAAAAAAGACCCAGGTAGCAAATGAACACGCACCCTCAAACCCTCTTTCTTTTGCCTTGCATATGGATATTTAAAGGATGGGACACAGAAAAGAGATATACATTTTTTTTTTTTCCTGTAAACTGAGTAACAAATTTTTTGAAGTTATTCAACCAACACAGCTTACTGCCACTGTTCTTGGCTACTCTTTATAACTTGATACTAAGATCCTATTGTTAAATATACCACATATTTGAGTTATAGGACATGGAGAAATCAAGCTGGTACCAATCTGGAAGTTTCTTCTCTGTTGGCTAACTTTTAAAATGCTGGAAGGTTCTATGGATGCTACTGGGGAGAAAAATAATCAGTTGTTTTACCCAGCTGGCAAACTTGGTAAGCTACAATAAGGACAGGTCTGGCAAGCGTTGCCCAGGTGCTACAGCAGCATATATTAATGGGAATAACTACTTTCTGATTAGACTGCTCCACATGACAGATCTCATGTTTAGGACCATTAACTGGTGCGAAACCCAGTTGCTGACTAGGTCACAGGGCCTAAGGGACTATCACTCTACTAAATGGACATAAACTTCTCCCTATGTACTTATAACTTTATACTCAGAGTAGTAGCATCTCTCAACCCTCACCAGAGAAGATTCTTTGTGCAATAGATGGCAATTTAGAGAACCACAACTGGTCTCTTTATGAGAATGAAGGACTATGTCCCATGTCTCCTTTTTCCCTTCATTTGCCTTTAAATGGGACAGCTACATCACATACTCTCTCCAAGGCTCAGGAACACTGCAGAAGAGGGGGTGTTAAAATTCTAAGAGCCAGAGGCAGTTGATGTTTGTAGTAAAACATAAAACAGTATTTGCCAGATGTGACAAGGCCATTGCACACATGAACTCACAGTGGTTGTAACTGCATGCACAAGACCTGTACAAGATCAAGACAGTCAAAATCCCAGCACAGGGATTCACAGTCCCAACCCTAGTTGAAGAGCTACTGACAACTGATATCTGCTAGAGAAAGAAGAATCAAGTTTTCTTAAGAGATGTAGCCCCTGAGAGGCTACTGATTCCAGAAGACGGCCCTATACACATGCACATATAGTGACAGCACTAAGTGAACTCAATGGATTTAAACATAGCACATAAACTTGGTAGGGAAAAGTGGTGGTGGTGGTGGGGACAGGGAATGAATTGGAGGAGAGGCAATAAGGGGTGGATTTGATCAAAACACAATAATATGCATATTTAAACTTCTCAAACAAAAATAAAACCTTTAAAGTACTTGGCTTCTTAAGTAGTGAGAGTATATATTACGTTAAAAGTATTCCTTGGCATTCTTACCATAGACTTCCCTAATATTGGATACTCTTGTACTTAACTTGATGCAATTACTGTCTAGAGTACTGCACTGCAAATGAAAGAAAACTAAATTATCTCAATGCTGAAGTAAGAAACACTGGCACTGTTTCAAAGAGGCTTCCTCTCAAGTACATACATTTGTGTCCTTCCCCAGAGCCTTCGTCCGCAGTGTAGGGGTCAGCTTTGAAGTACATGTACTGCATGTCCCCCCTGCTCTTGCCACTCTCGTCATATTCACTGTCAGTCCCAGAGTCTTCTTCAGCTGTGTCCCATGTCTCTTTTTTCCCTTCGTTTGCCTTAGTTCTTCTACTACTTGTGATACTGTGAGAGTCGAGTCCATTGGCCAGAGGAATCTGAGTGCTGTCTGCATTGCACAAAGTGTCGCTGCTGTGACTGGAGCTAAGAATATCACTGTCTACTGAACTTGTACTCCGGTCATTATTCACATCTGAGTCTGAGCGTTCTTCAGACTGAAAGTGTTCTGGGTCAGAAGTCTGAATGTGCTGTTCAAGTTCTCGATTATCCACAGAGGTGGAAGAGCCCCTCTCATTGAGAGGGGATTCAATATTTTCAAAGTCACTTGTCTCAGTGCTTTTGCTGCTGTCTCCGTTGTCCCCATCCTGCTGCTGCTGCAATGACAAGCTTTTGAGTTTTTCAGTGCTTTCTTCTAGAATAGCATCCACAGACTTTAAATTCCCTGCAGGTCCTTTGACTCTTTCACAATCATCGTCCACATTACCAGAATCACCTCCAGCTTTCTGGTATGCTGTCCTTTTCGAATAAGATCCTGGAGATTGTTCAGGCAGCAAAACAAATAACCGGATTGTATTTGCATGTCGATCCAGGAGTTTCCACAAGTGGGAGTCTGTGAAGGCTGCCTGGTGATCCACTGTCTCAGAGCTTTCAACAAACACCTAAACAGTAAATGAGAGAGTTACATTCTGTAGTATGTTAGTAGCATTCTTATTCTTCATAAACATATCTTACTAATAAAAGGCAGTATCCAGCATGTTATAAAATCTGTGACATTGTGCGTAAATTTGCCCAGGCATGGTGATACACACCCAACCAATTTCAGTAGTTGGAAAATAGAGGCAGGATAATTGTCATAGGCTAGCCTGGACTATGTAATGAGTTCAAGGCCAGCTAAGGGCAAATACAAGACACTGTATCTAACAAACAAACAAAGCAAAGCAAAAATTAACCATAGATTTGATAATAATTAAGTGTGTTGTGTTTTGCATAAAAAGCTATTACTATTTAATAAATGTTACAAATTCAGGCTATTATGCATTTAAGGAAAAAAGTGAGAGAAAAGATCATTCTGGTGCTCTTTACCCCAAATTATCATTATTATGGTTTAAATGTTTTATTATGCACAAGAGTGTGTATATGTGTATGGGAGTGTGGCACACATGCAGAGTTCAGAAAAAAACTTGAGGAAGTCAATTCTCTCTCTGCCATATATGTCCATGGGATCAAATTTAGGTTGTTAGGCTTGGCCACAAGCATCTCTTATCTGCTGAGTGCTCTTGCCAGTCCACAGACTGCATTCTAATAACACACACACACACACACACACACACACACACACACACACACACAGAGAAAATACAGAATTAATAAAATATTAATAAGATTACATGTGTTAAGTACAGATGCACCAAAATGAAGGACTGGAAAGTGTCATAATAGAAGATAGTGAACAAGGAAAAGTCTGGATGAAGCACGACATGAAGCAAGCCATGGTAACAATGGCACACAGAGTAGGCAAATGGGACAAGGGTGGGAGAGTCTCATAAGTACAGCTTTGACTTGGTGTGAAGGACTGTCTTAGCAGGGAACTCAAAGATGGAAATTAGGGAGACAGTGACTGAGGAGAGAGATTCAATCAGGAAGGCTCAGAAAGGCCAGTCAAACCAGAATTTGACAGCTAAAGGAGGGCGGGGAAACAGGAAAGTGCTCCTGGGCAAAGGTCAAAGGAGCAGCAGTGAGGCTGAGTCAAGCAGACTGGATGACTAAGGAAGGAAATGGGGAGGCTGTGTGCACTGAAAGGCTGCTCTAAGACAGGCAGACGAGACTCCAGAGAGCCAAATAACTCTATTAAAAAACGGGGTACAGAGCTAAACAAAGAATTCTCAACTGACGAATACTGAATGGCTGGGAAGTACCTAAAGAAATGTTCAACATCCTTAGTTATCAGGTAAATGTAAATCAAAACAACCCTGAGATTCTACCTCATACCAGTCAGAATGGCTAGGATAAAAAACTCAGGTGACAGCAGATGCTGGAGAGGTTGTGGAGAAAGAGGAACACTACTTCATTGCTGGTGGGACTGCAAGCTAGTACAACCACTCTGGAAATCAGTTTGGTGGTTCCTCAGGAAATTGGACATAGTACTACCAGAGGACCCAGCTATACCGCTCCTGGGCATATACCCAGAACATGTTCCAACATGTAATAAGGACAAATGCTCCACTATGTTCATAGCAGCCTTATTTATAATAGCCAGAAATTGGAAACAACCCAGATGTCCCTCAACAGAGGAATAGATACAGAAAGTGTGGCACATCTACACAATGGAGTACTATTCAGTTATTAAAAACAACAAATTTATGAAATTCTTAGGGAAATGGATGGATCTGGAGAATATCATCCTGAGTGAGGTAACCCAATCACAAAAGAACACACATGGCATGCACTCTCTGATAAGTGGGTATTAGCCCAGAAGATCGATTGGAATATACAAAGTACAGTCCACAAACTACAAGAAACTCAAGAAGAAGGAAGCCAAAGTGTGGATACTTCATTCCTTCTTAAAAGGGGGAACAAAATACCCATGGAAGGAGTTACAGAGTCTAGCTATGGAGCAGAGACTGAAGGAAAGGATAATCCAGAGACTGCTCCACCTGGGTGGGAATCCTTTCCATATTCAATCATCAAATCCAGATACTATTATGGATGCTGGCAAGTGCTGGCTGACAGGAGCCTGATATAGCTGTCTCCTGAGAGGCTCTGACAGTACCTGACTAATACAGAAGTAGAGGCTCACAGCCATCCATTGGACTGAGTACAGGGTCCCCAATGAAGGAGATAGAGAAAGGACCCAAGGAGCTGAAGGGGTTTGCAGCCCCTTAGGATGAACAACAATATGAACTAACTAGTACCCTCAGAGCTCCCAGGGACTAAACCACCAACCAAAGAGTACACATGGTGGGACTAATGGCTCCAGCAGCATATGTAGCAGAGGATGGCCAAGTTGGTCATCAATGGGAGGAGAGGCCCATGGTACTGTGAAAGCTCTATGCCCCAGTGTAGGGGAATGCCAGGGCCAGGAAGCAGGAGAGGGTGGTTTGGTGAGCAGGGGTAGAGGGGAGGGAACAGGGTTTTTTTTTTTCATTTTTTTTTTTTTAATTTAATTTAATTTTATTTTTGGAGGGCAAACTGGGAAAGGAGATATCATGTGACATGTAAATAAAGAAAATATTTAATAAAAAAGAGTATATGTGAAAAAAATGAGCAAGAGCCACTCGTAATAAAACAATAATGGCAATAAAATTTGCAGAATGTTCAAAAAAAAAAAAAAAAAAAAAAAAAAGACAGGCAGATGGGGACAGTACTGGTGGCAGCCAGGATTACAATAAATCCTCAGCTTTTCTCCATTTGTTACCAGCACAGAAGACACAATGGAAAGATAAAGACATACCTTGTTACTTCTGAAGAAGCCCTCAGCCTTCAGGGTCTTGCTGGGCACGTTGAGAAGGCGCAGGTCATTGTAGCAGCGCTCCAGCACTATTCTCATGGAGTCTGCAGGTAAGTGCGTGGCCTGCAATGAGAGTGTCAGTATAGAGTGCTTCCCAAAAGAATTCTACCTGGATTTAGACACTTCAGAAGAGAAGACAGGCTGAGTCCCTCAAAGCTGAGGAGAAAAGGATCCTAGGTGCCAATCCTGATACCCACCTTGAGCCCTCAGAACAACTGTCAGAGGAAAACAATTTTAAGTGGCAATTTAACAATTTTTGGTTACTCAAAGAAAAAATTCTTAGTCATCACTATATTAACTTATGCTATAAACTAGAGCAAAGTAACCCTTTCTAACCTTCAAGGCTTTTGCTTATGACAAACTCTGCTTGCACTTGTTTCTTTCAGCATGTTCCCAGTGAGGGTTATTAGCTTCATCATAGTGGGCTAATATGCTGTCTTGTCTTCTTTTTAATTTTTTTAAATCCAATCTCAGTGTTTATATTTTGCATTGGACTGAATGTTTGCATGTGGCACTTATTTTAATTGTATAGAGCTAGATGATCACCTAGTATGCATGTGTGCACAAGTTGGCCATCAGGTACTTTAACACATTATGATTTGTCTTTTGATGTTGTAACTGGCAACAGTGATTGAAGTCTCTTAGCGGTTATTGCTTAAACACAGTAACAGTCACCAACCCTGAGAGACCTCACAAGATCTCTCAGGCTCTTACTCCTGCTTCTCTCCCTTGCCCTTTGTTCTCCCTCTCTCTCCATTCCTTTCTCCCTCTCTCCACATGGTCATGGCTGGCCCCTACTTCTCTCTGCCTTTCTCTGCCTCTGCTACCCTAACTCCCCTTCCCATGGCCTAAATAAATTCTATTCTATACTAAAAAAAAAAAAGAGAGAGATCTCTCACAACTAGAACACTTACTGATGGTCATGACACCTCTGTTCCACAAGAATTAAAATCCTCAGATATTGAGCTATAAGATAAGGCAGAGGGCTGACAATAGTACTTCGAACTTTTTAAACTTGCAGTCATTGAACAGTAAGAAAGGCTTAAAAACTCTACCTGTGTGTGTGCTAAAGGTACCCAGCATGGAATCCTTGAAAGAGAACAGTCATTTGTCTTACATGGTCCAGTCCACTTGCCCAAAGAGATCCAAATGTTTTCACCATCTCATTCTAACTCAAACATTCAGAATTGGCCTATGTTCTGAGCCACTATTTAATGAATTACTTTCTTCCTGTTAAGTCTGCTTCCCCACCTCACTGTTGCAATTAGCACACATACCACAAAACAAATAAATGCAATTAAAGAAAACATTTTAACTGGGTGTGGTGGTACACACCTTTAATACCAGCACCCAGGAGGTGGAGGCAAGCAGGTATTTTTGAGTTCAAGACTAGTCCGTTCTACATGAGTTTGAGGCCAGCCAGCAGTATACAGTAAGATCCTGCCTACAAAGTAAAATAATAAACACAAACAACTCATTGTACTTCTGTCTTCTTTTGCAACACAGCAACCACAGCCTAGAGGTATCTGCTTCTTGGCCATATGCCTTTCCCTGAATGATTTAAGAGCTTCCTCAGAGCCACCCCAAACCCAGCCTCCATGCACCTTGAACACCAGTTTGGTGTCACTGGACTTCTTTACTACTCTGTAGCACACATCTGATATACCACTACAACATTTATATAAAAAAAACAAAGGACCTATTTACTGCTGTACCAATGAGAGCCCCGTTAGTGTTCAAAGCCCTTCTGTGAAACAAACTGAATTCACACCCGTAGTGTATGCTTCACAGAAACCTAGTTCAAACTATAGTCCTGGTTAATACTACTGCTCTATGCCCCAAAGCTGCTAGTCTGTTTCTTCTACTTGAAGTGTCCCTTCTACTTCAGTTGTGTTCTGCCTATAAATATCACCCCTTTAAGGGAGAACTTCCAACTACCACAGTGATCCATGCATGCAGCAAGAACTCAAAAATGTTCATGGTCTAATTTTACTGCTTACCTTTGAGATCAGCTGTTTGAACTCTGTAACTGTCTGATTTAAATACGCACGCACTGTTACAGGAGCAGCGACAGTCTCTGCCTTCAGATCGACAACATGAACTTTCACCATCACTTCTATCGCATTGAAAAACATAAAAATGTAGCTGGAGGTTAATTTTTTAAAACTGTATTTTGTTGAGTAGTACATTCTAAATGTTTCTAACAGATGGCAAAGAGGGTATACTCTCATTATTCAATATAGTAGGTTTATATTATAGTACATCCATCTAATTTCATTAAAAAGCATTATTTTTGACCTCTGCATTCTGTGTTATATTACACATATTAAAAATACAATCCAGGTGTTCTTGGTCTTCTGCTTAGGATCAAATGTAAAATATATATGCAAAAAGATCCAAATAGAGACCAAATTACAGCACTGAAAGCACACATGGAAGTGGACTGCAAAATAAATACTAATGGGGAAGACAGAGGCATGACTGCTTATAAACAACCCATTAAGCCATTTTGATTTTATTACTCTCCTTAAAAAAACATACTTCAAATCCCATGGAAAATTCTATGCACAAACTAGTGTAGTTTATCTGTTTTTCTTTTCTTTTTAAATCATATTTATAAATAAATTTTAGTCACTTGAAAAAGAAACAGCCACCAAGCATTCCATTTAGCAGTTATTTTGTTTTACTGTCAATTCTCAATTTTCCCCTTATGCTGCCCACTTAAATGACAAAATAGTCTAAGATCTCAATGATTAATGAATAATAGAAATGACTCCTTAAGTATTAATATACATCATCATATTTAAAGTCTGTTTAAAACTTTTTTTATATTTATTTATTTTGCATTGAGGGGTTACATCACACATACACACACATGAGAGAACACTTGTGGGAGTTGGTTCTCTCCTTCTATGAGTCATCTTGATGGCCTCGTCATGTTCTAGAAATTGGTTTTATTACTGATTCATATAATTCTTTTTAATACCCCATTTAGAAAAATTTCTTAAAGGGACACTATACAAAGTGCAGAGTCTGGCTAATTCAAGCAACACCAAGGTCTTAGAAATGAGAGGCAGGCAGGTTTCCTGGGAGATGAGGATACTTCATATACTTTGGACAGCAGAATTGTACAAAGCAAGGAAGTGTATGGCTTCCATAAGGAACAGGAGAAGGAAGGGGGAAGAGGGGAAGAGGGAAAGATGGTGGCAGAAATACCCTTGGGAGCTGAACTGATCACTAAGGCATTTTACATCATCCAACAGGCACTCTACATTAAAGAAGGGAACCCTACTGAAGACTGAGAGGTGTTTTCTGGTTGCTGTTGTTTATTGTTTAAATTTTGTGCATAGACAAGGTCTTAAAAACATGTTCATTTGAACTTAGGATGTACCCATCTCAGTCTCCCCACTCTCCCCACAGCATGTGCCAACAAGCCCAACAAAAAAAAAAAAGCTGGAACTTATCTTCAAATTCATTGCTAACTACTTCTCAACCTGTCAAAACTAAACACACTTTAAGAACATATAAAAAATTTAAATCATTTGCTTCTATGAACAAAATATTTGATCACAATAATTTAAAGTCCATTATAACTTGAGTATAAAATTGCTTACCTCCAGGTTTGTAAGACTGAAAAATTTGATCAGGCTTTCTTGTCTCCAACAGCAGATCAAACATGTAAGTGGACTTGACTCCTCCTAGAAGCAGCCCCATTGGCGTGTCTTCTTCTCCCTCATACGATCGTTCCAGGTAATCATGAAACTCATCATATTTTACCAGGCGACAGCAATCCAGGGGAATCACATCTTCTAAATCCATCATCTAGCAAAACATAATCCCCCACAAAATAAAAACAGATTTTTTTTTTTTTTTTTTTTTGAGAAAGAACCACATGTAACCCAGGCTGGCCCTGAATTCACTATGCAAAAGAAGATGACCTTGAACACTTGATTTTCTTGCCTCCACCTCTCAAACACTGATTACAGGGTATGAGCAGCCATGACTGGCTTAAATATATTTAATTACCACTTTTCATTATTCCTAAAATAACATAAACTATACAATGATACAGCTGTGTTCTTATCATGTTTACAGTTGTAGGATAAATTATCTCAACTTATTACTGATTTATGACATCTAAACAATAATAAAAGAATTGCAAATCACCATAAAAAATTTCCTAATGGATTATAAATTCCATGAGGCCAAGACCATGTCTTCCCTCTGTTATCTCATACAGAAGGTACTCAATAGATACCTGGTAAATAAACAGAAAGCACAAATAAATGTGTTTCTAATTCTAATTTCAGGATTCAGAAGGCTGACTAGTTTTCAAAATCTGAGTATAGTCCAAAGAGCAGTTGGAGGATGAAGATTAACAGTTAACATTCAAGGTACTTAAACCATCTATTTCAACTATAAAGCTTTGGTGCTATCAAAATTAAAGTCCAACCCTCTATTAAACATACCTTATAAGCCATTTCTACTGCTTCCTTTAATGTCTTATCCTTATGAACCTCCAACTTGTTTTCCATCATTACTTGCTTCACAGGATGTAAACAAAATAATTTTATCTACAAAACAGAAAATACCATCATCAATTCACTGGGTCAAGTGTCACAAGCTGAATCCTTTGGCAGGCAGCACTTTTCTTCATTGTCAAAACAATGTAATTAAAAAGCAAAAAACATAGTTGGGACTATTCTTTCTTACTGTCTGTATTTGTAACTAATTGACAGTGATTGAGTCTTATGTCTTAAAAAAACTCAAAACATTACTTTCAACAACCATATAATTGTATGTAAGCAATTTTTTTACTTATACTCTTTTTTTTTTTCTTTTCTAATTTGGAAAACACTGATTAATATATTTCTACTCACAATATAGTATCTGTAAGAATTTCACAAGGTTATCTCTCTAAGAGACATTATCTCCAAGAATATTAAGTTTTGAATAAACTTAAAAAAATTAATGTGCACAGGTGCTTTGCTTGTGTGTATGTCTGTCTGTACCATGTGTGTGCCTGGTGCCCTTGAAGGCCAGAAAGGATGTTGGACTCTTTGAAACTGCAGTTACAGGTAGTTGTGAACTGTAATGTGGGTTCTGGGAATTGAACCCAGGTCCTCTAGAGGAGCAGCCAGTGCTTTTAAGTTCTGAGCATGTCCCCAGTCCTGTGTAAGACTTACGACAGAACAGTAAGGGCAGAAGGTTAGTAACTGAAGCTTGCCTCCATTTCTATGTTTCCCAGAGAAACACAGAAACAGGACATGGGAATGCCTGTCTCAAACTGCTGCAGAAACACTGACTACCCACCACATAACCAGGCTTCAGTATCAAATCATGCTTCTCCTGTGGTAAAGCCACACTACCAAATGACCACAGAACTGACTTGAGTTATCCTGAGAATGACAGCAGTCAGAAGAGCAAACCTGAGCACTTTTTACTCACAAACATGGAATCAAACCTTGCATGTGTTGCGTTCAATTTCTCGTTGCCTCTTTTCCTGTTCTTCTAATTCTCTCTCCTTCTGCACCAGGTTCTTAATGTGTTCTGGGTACTCGTCCACTTCTAGAAATTCTAGGAACATAAAACAGTGTCCCTCAGAGCAGTTCCTGTACACTTTTTGTTATACTGTGCTTCCTCTCAGTGTGGAGCAGAGACATTCTTTCAGGCAATAGTGAAGAGGTAGTGAGACCATATTCAGATCTAGTAAATGGCTCAAATCCTAGAACCCAACAAGATGCCAAAATTTTAAGAAGTCTTGGAAACTTAAAGTCATTTTTTATTTCAAATTGTGCCCCCACCAAGGAACTCTGTGATCTTGGGCAACTTTCCTTCAGACCTCAACTCCTTAAGCTTATTAAAAGCACCTGGCCTTGGGAGATGACCACACAGGTGCAGATACAGCCCCATGCCATGCATCGTATCTGGCTGATGATGTGCCACACATGTCAGATGACCATGGAACTTCCTGCTGCCCACAGACCTTACAGCCATCATGATGTCCTACAGAGGATGAACTGATTGTAATTTACTATGCTGACAGTCATGTGAGAGCATAGCACATATGTGATGTTCAACCCATTGTATCTGATAATAACATGTGAGTTCCTGGATTATACATTTCTTATCTTATACCTTTTATAATTTTTATTTTTGTATATGCATACATATGAGTACACATGTGTGCCTGTTCATGTATGTGAAATTGCACATGTACAGGTGTCCAGCCACATATTGTGCATGTTTATAGAAGGCAGGTGGCAACCGCTGGGTCACTCCTCAGACACCAACCACCACCGGGTCTCTCACTGGCCTCTAATTCATTGAGTAGACTAGCTGGCTGGTGTATGAGAACTAGGGAACTATTGATCTTCACCCGGCAATGCCAGGATTACAAATGCTCTCCACCACACCGGGCTTTTCCTAATGTGGGTTCTGGAGATAGAACTCAAGAGACTGGGCTGCCTCTAAAGCTCTGACCACTGTTTTTCATGTCATTCTACTAGCAAAAAGAATTGTTATAGTAAAACAGGCTGTTCTGTTAATGGTAACAACAAACAACAACAACAACAACAAGCACCTGGCCCAAAAGTTATTGCCTAGAATGTAATGCAAATGAGTAAATGTTACTTCTGAAATTGTTACTACACTCTGATAGCATTGCTAACTTCTCCTTCCCCCTCAATGCAGCCCTCCAGCTGCCTTCTAACCAAAGAAGGCAGAGACCCAGAACTGGTAACTCCACAGTTTCAGGTGACTTAAAAGCATATTCAAAACAATATGAAATTCAGGACACTTGAATAAAGCTAATGACTGTTTGATTTTTAAGGAGAACAATGACTATCAGTATTATCCATCAATAGGACCGGTAAAGAGTAAAAATGCATAACTCCCGCCCCCCTTCCCTTTTTCCCTTACTGCTGTATTAACACCTTCCTGCAATCAACTAGCTAAAAAGTATTCCCAATCTGGTAACACAGTGCCCCCTGGTGTTCACCACAGAACTAGAGTGGAGGGGTTGAAGCACTGCACCATCTAGGGCAAGGTCCACAGGATACATGGATTACAACCCTGGCTTTGCCTCTAAGCAAAACTACTACAGGTCCAGAAATATACACTGGTAAGTCCACAATCTAACTTCTATTCATGAAAATGAGAACAAAAAAATGTAATGGTTGAAATAGATATATGAGCACATCTGTTACTAAAAATAAATATGCTGAGATCAAAGTTAGTGATTATATTTTTGGATTATAAAAATATAACTCATCATCTGTGTATGTGTCTAGATACAAACATACACACATCCTAATATGTCTGCAACACTGTGAATCAGTAAGAATTAGCAAGGATCCGCCCCCCCAACTAAAAAATTTAAAGTAACAACAGTCAAAAACATAAAGAAAAGGACAAGCACACTTTACACTAAGGATTATTTTGGGAGGCCAGTGGGCGGCTTTGAAGATTCTGGGCATTGAAATCAGGCCATAGGATTGACTTGGCAATAGCATCTTATACCAGTTGAGCCATCTTGCTGCCCACCCTGAGTTTCTTTTTTGATTTTTCGAGACAGGGTTTCTCTGTGTAGTCCTGGCTGTCCTGGAACTCACTCTGTAGACCAGGCTGGCCTCGAACTCAGAAATCCACCTGCCTCTGCCTCCTAAGCGCTGGGATTAAAGGCGTGCACTACTACCGCCCGGCTCACCCTGAGTTTCTTAATAAAACAAAAATATTTTTTTACTAGACTCACAAAAGTTTATTTGATTTTTAAATAAAGAGAGATACTTAACTTTATTAAACAATTTCTGCAGTACTTTAGGCCATCTGGAGTCCTCTCAAACTATGTAGATACTAACAGAACCCCAAAAGCTTGAACTAAAACAAGCATACTGGCTATGCTGCAAGACCCTAAAGTGTGCTTTCATTCATGTATTACAACCCTACAAGGTGTCAACACTTCCAGTCTACAAATCTGCAAAGACTCAGAAAAGTCAAGTAATTGCTCTAGAACACACAGTTGGTGAACTGTGACGCTGCACAGGATATAAGCTTACTTAAAGTAGTACCTCGTCTGTTTAACGAGCCTTTGTGTGTGGGTGTGGGTGTGCTTGTGTGTGACTGCATACCTGCCTGTGTACTAGTTACCAGAACTCTGGGACTTATGAATGTTAACTAAGAACTCTACCACTGAGTTATGGCCTCAGCTTCTTTAGAATTACCATTTTTGAGACTGAGTCCTGTACATTGTCAGCAGGCTTCAGGATTGTAAGCCTTAGCCTTCTAAGGAACAAGCACATACCACTATGCTCAGATCTACGGAGTTTTGTAAAATGTTTTTAATCACTTAGTATTACTTCATAACAGTGCTCTTACTTCACTTTCCCAGGCATAACAAAATTCTTAGGTGTTAACTTTTCTATCACCTAAAAGTTATTACCTATGTTTTCAAGACCTGCAAAGAAGATTACTTTATCATGGGCTAACATACTTGCATTTCTTGTTGGATCCTTTAGTCTGTATATCAGCATATATGCATTTGTTGAGCTAGGAGAAATAAAACAAAGATTAGCAGGTCCTCTAAAGTAGATAGTAGCTTCCATTTATAAGCACCAAATCTTTATTTGAAATATAATCATACCACCATTCACAGACACATTAACATTAAAGCATTCCAGAAAGAAAGGAACCCCCCCCCCTTTTTTTGTCATTAATGGCACACATATGAAAAGGTTAAAACATTCCTTTAGGTAACATGATGAAGTTATAAAGAAGGCTGTGTGTCCCAATGCCTACTACTACAGCTAAGTCAGGGATGGGCAAACTGGAAAGAACTAAGGGGAAAAAACAAACAAACAAACAAAAACTCTTAGTCTTGCTGATTGGTGGTGGCACACACCTTTAATTCCAGCACTCAGGAGGCAGAGGCAGGCAGATCTATGTAAGTTCAAGGCCAGCCTGGTCTACAGAGAGGGTTCCAGGACAGCCAAGGCTATATAGAGAAATCCTGCCTCAAAAAAACCAAACCACACCACACCAAATCACAACATACCAAACCAAACCAAACCAAACCAAACCAAACCAGACCAGACCAGACCAGACCAAACCAAATCAAACCTAACCCAATCCTCATTCTTTGTAGGCCAGATGGTCTGTGATGCAATTCAAGCTATGTTACAGTGGGAAAGCATCAGCCAAAACCGATAACCATGGCTTGTAGTCTGCTGACCCTGGGGTCAGGCTTTTTAGTAAGACCCATAGAGAAGCTCACGGTACTCCAGTGAGTCCACACTGAAGTCTGTGCCAGTGCTTACCTTGCAAAAGCACTGGAGTAGTAGCCTCTGCTTCCTGAAGACCCACCATGTGTCTTCTTAATGTCTTCTTGTGTTATCTAAAAAGTTGTAATGTTACTTTTTTTGTTAAAAACCAATAACACAATTACACTAATGTTATGATGTAAAAATGTAACCTAATAGTTCCCCTGGCCCTGAGACAGGTTCTTAATCTGTAGCCTGGATTGGGTTTGAACAATCCTGTCTCAACTTTCCCAGTGCTAGAAACTGCAGGGGTGAACCACTAAGCCCAACTTTAATCCAACCTTTTAGTCTCTAAGTTAGATGTGTCATGACATTTCCGTGAAGGACCACCACACTGATAATTCAGAGTTTATGAGTGGCTGCTCTGTCCTAGCCCCACATCAATCACAAGGAGTACATAAGGAAGGGTGAGGGCTAAGAGGAAAGGGGTAGTCTATTTTAGAAACATGTAGCAAGCTCTAACAAAGCAGAACAAGGACACTACTAACAATGAAAGGCTGGCTCAATGGGAACTTCAGACACACCACCATAGGTATCTAGGCTCTGAATAAACCCCCCTGCCACTGAGTTAACTTCTCCACTTCAGGAGCCTTACCCTGCTCACATGTTGGTCATTGAAACTGTACCACTGATCGTCACTGAAAGACTTTATGCAAGCATAATAGTGTCCTCCAGCAGCACTCCCTGAATGCACCATCACTGAGAAGAGCTCATACATCAGGGAGTTCTAAAGAGAGAAGAAAAAGTTTGGAAGAGAAGGCTATAATAAACTATTACTTGAAACTATTTCCTGTAGATGCAGAGTAACATAACATGGCAGCTTTCTTCTGTAAGGTAACTTGCCTCTTAGGTAACATTAAAATGGTTTTTGTAAGTCACCAAAAACCTTATTTGTATGTGACACTTTCATCCTCCATATTTGTATTATGATATCTTGTGATCTTTGGACTATATCTGTCTATAAACACATGCTTGATTATTTATGAAAAATAATAGTCTGCAATTTTGTGAAGTGTACTAAATAGAAGGCTGTTTTAATATGCACAGTCAAGATCAAGAAATTATCAGCCAGGCAGTGATAGTACACACTGCCTTTCATCCCAGCATTTGGGAGGCAGAGGCAGGTGGATCTCTGAGTTTGAGGTCATATTGGTCTACAGAGTGAGTTCCAGGATAGCCAAGGTTAAATAGAGAAACCCTGTCTCAAAA
>NW_022196904.1:100847516-100894892 GCF_008632895.1 Mastomys coucha | reverse complement strand
TTTGTTTTTTTTTTAAGTTTTTGAGAAGGTCTCACTTTGCAAACCTTTCTAGACTGGAACAAGCTATGTTAGACCAGACTAGCCTCAAACTTGCAGCCAATTCTCTGACTTCTATCCTACATCTGGGATCACATGTGTACACTACTATATACGCCTGTTAGATTTCATTCACTTTTCTGAAAAAACTCTTTCTCGTTTTGTAGCATCAGGAAACAAATCATGCATGCTAGATAAATATACTTACTTCCTTTATCCTTTGTTTAGAAAATACTGGGACCTTCCAAAATCAAATATCAGCCCATCCCAGTTTGTTTTAACTTTAAACTGACTATAAGTATTACATTATGAAATTTTTAGAACAAATTTATGAAAACTTGAATAGTTCAAATTTTATTGCCCAAACTAAGATTAATCAAAGTGATGACAGGCAGGTTTCAAAATTTACCTACAATCTAGAATTTGTGCTAAGAACATCATTTATTGTTTTTTGAAATGGAGCTTACAGTAGCAACTGCTGGTTGGAACTAGTTATTCAAAGAGATACTAATATCTTTGCCATCTAAGAGCTGGGATTCCAGGCATTTATCAACTGGTTACTAGTAACACATTTTTGACTTTTATTGAAATTAGCAACTCTGCCCCTCAATTATGTTTCTGAAAAATTTTGAGGTTGTAAGTTCTAAATAAGCATGTTGGTATATTTGTAGACTTGAATTACTTTCAAAATTAGAATTAGAGGTATCACAACATTACTAGTAAAAGGCAACTCTGCCTATACGGAGAAGCAAGGGATTTCAAGTACAACAGTTTAAACAGTTACATTGAAGCATTTTCCTAAGATAGGGACAAGGCAAGGATACTTGCTACCTTATCATTCCTACTCAGTACTGAACTGGACACCTTACCAAGGACATTAAGACAGGATGAAGAAAAGGCATCCATATCAGAATGAAGAAACTAAGCTGTCTTTATTAGCAGATAACATGATTATCTACGCATAACAACAGGCAAGGTGGTGCAGCACTGGGCTCATGGCAACTTGATGGTCTCATGAGGAGTTGTAATGTATCTGCTGCATTATTCACTGACAGCAATCCCTACTAGGCTCTCTTCCCTCAATGGGGGCGGTAACTTTAAAAAGTCAAGGATAGTGGAGATAGGGGCGTGAAAAGTGGCCCTGATCTCAAAATAGATTCTCGCTATAAATACTTCATTCTTAAACACTGCCCCAAATCTTTATATTTCATGATTCTGTGACTTGAGAAAAGTTAATGACTTATTACTTATGCTATACTCAAGATTTTTTTTATAGGAAATTATCCTTTTAATAAATCACGTTACATGGCTTTAAAAGAATGGCTTGATTAAAAAAAATCTTAAAATCACTGATACGGTAAAAGAAAAATCCCACCCTAGACACCCACTTCCTTGGTTTCCAGATTATAATTTAAAAAAGAACATCATTTTTCTAGAATTTCTAATGAGTGTTATAGAAAGGAGAGGAAAGCCAACCAAGGATTTGGCTTTCCTTAACTCAAGGCCAGCTCTGTTATTAAGTGTTTCAGAAGTGCACCACTGTTAGAATTCTTAAAATGCAACATATTGAGCCCAATACTCTTATTTTCCTCTATGAGCAAACAGTGAACACAAAGGATTTGGAGACGTCCTCAGTCCTAAGGGCAGAGGTAGCACTCATTCTAACATGGTACAATTTTCAACAAAGTACAGTCTCCTAAGAAGTAGTAAGTAGTGATTTTCAAAATAGAATTATGAGTCTACCCAGTACAAAAACATTTAAAAGTCTTCATTATCAAAAACAAAGCACAAAATAATACAGAAGATCAAAAATTACTATAGTCTCTATCTTAGCTAAAGCATGCAGGAACTAGGGGTAGGTACAGTTCTCTGGACCACCTGCTTAGCATGCTCAGCATCCAATACCAAGAAACATCATAAAATGTACCTTTTCCAGGCCAGGTTTTGAAATCTTCTCGCTCCCACTACTGCTCTCCAGACATATCCCTTCATCAACAGTATCATCCGTGGAGAAATCATTGCTCATCTGGTCGCTGTGGCAACTGCCTTCATTTTCTGCTCCACTATCAGTGCAACTTTCAGTCTGAGGAGATTTCTAATAAGACAAAGTTATCTTAATATCTTAAGCCAAATAAAGGAAAAGATATTCCTATCTTTTTTACCATGTTCTCATAGTTTAACATGTTCTGATTAAGAGAAGCATTTATTTCATTTTAAGTGAATTGTTTTCTTTTAAACTCAGATCTTCAGTTAAAAAAC
Source organism: Mastomys coucha (assembly GCF_008632895.1). Classification (NCBI taxonomy): domain Eukaryota; kingdom Metazoa; phylum Chordata; class Mammalia; order Rodentia; family Muridae; genus Mastomys; species Mastomys coucha. The sequence goes on along the minus strand of NW_022196904.1, from coordinate 100,892,597 downwards.
TAAAAAATTACACTTAAACTACTTCTACTGTTCATAAAATTTTAATACTGCAAATAGTAATTCTCAATTATATTAAACCCAATTTATGATTACTGCTACAAAGGAACAATAGAAAATTGATATTTCCCTCAGCAACATTTGAGATAGCAACTACCCTAAGCTCCAAACAGAATCATTATTTCCAATCAGAACTAAACACTCTCTTGATTACTGTGTAAAGTGTTACAAAAGATGGAGAACTAAGCCATCCATCTGTCCCTGAGAACTTTAGAGTCTGCTGTACTCGGTGCAGGGATATCACACTTCCATCCCTGACTGCTTTCAACTCACAGCCACCGAGACTTAAGTTGACTTAAGACTACTTGTTAGAAACTCCAAACAACTCTTTCTTCTCCTTTCCTTTAATAATTTTTTCACATACCTACAATGTTTTTATTAATATAAATTTAGGTTTCTTTAAGATGAAAATCTTTAATGTACATAAGTTCTTGAAACCACCAAGTAATATACAACAAGAATAACTTTTGTTGGTGGTAGTAACATTTTTCTAAGCATATCATCTAGTTCCCAGTGCAGTCTTTTTCCTTTGAAGACATTTGATTCAATATAAAATGAAGGTGAAAAATCAGCTCCAGAACTGCAAGATGAGCATGGCAGCACATACTTGTAATCCCAGCACTGGGATGCAGAGGCATAAGGACTGCTAATTTCAGGCCAGCCATAAATGTATAACAAGACTCTGTTTCAAAAAAGCAAAATAAGCCAGGCAGTGGTGGTGCACGCCTTTAATCCCAGCACCTGGAAGGCAGAGGCAGGATTTCTGAGTTCGAGGCCAGCCTGGTCTACAGAGTGAGTTCTAGGACAGCCAAGGCTATACAGAGAAACCCTGTCTTGAAAAACAAAACAAAAAAAAAACAAACAACCAAAAAAAAAGAAAGTCCCCAAATTCCAAGCAAACACACAAGATCTGTATTTCTTTCCCCCGGGATAGGTTTCCCTTAACAACAAATATGTCAGGAATATACAAAACACCAATCTTCATCTATATTTAAGTAAGAATTTGATGAAGAATATCTCCTTTCAAGTTTAACAGACTTTGGGAAGATTTCCTAACTTTAATTAAGCACAGTCCAATCTTGTTATTCCCTCTCTGTCTCTCTCCTTGCAGGTAGGTATACACATCCAGCCTGATCTGTTACTTTATCAGTTCCTTACAAATGCTCATTGGCTGCAGTTGCCATTTCAGTGAACATCCACTGCAGTTATAGCAGCTTCTTACAATAGCTAGACAGGAAAATGAAAGCCAGAGTTTAGAGATTTTACTAGGATGTATCAGATATAAAGGCATATTATCTCTGGTACTTTCTAGCACTAAATAGTGACATGTAGGGAACGGGTGGAAATCGAGTGAAGCAGTTAAAGATCTTCAGCACAAAGACTGGAACCCCCTCTGCACCAATACTGGGACAACACAGATGAGGTGCAGAAAACATTCATTGTTTTCTTATCAAACTCACTGAATGCATCACACTCACACAAATACTATGTTGGCTAGTTTCATGTCAATTTGACACATACCATAGTCATCAGAGAGGAAGGAGCCTCAATTGAGAAAATGCCTCCATAAGATCAAGCTGTAGGCAAGCCTAGTAGGAGAGCCTGGACCACTGTGGGCGGTGCCATCCCTGGGCTGGTGGTTCTGGGTTTTATAAGAAAGCAGGCTGAGCAAGCCATGATGAGCAAGCCAGTAAGCAGCACTCCTCTCTAGCCTCTGCATCAGCTCCTGCCTCCAGGTTTCTGCCTTGATTTTCTTCAATAATGAACAGTTTCTCAAAGCTTAAGCCAAATAAACCCTTTCGTCCCAAACTTGCTTTTGGTGTTTTATCACAACAGTAACCCTAACTAAGACAAATACTAAATAAAACTTGGTGACCACTTACACTTATATTTGAGCCCCTGGAAGAAAGATTTTACAAGTAGTATTCAATTTCAATTAGGAAAACAATACACAACACTCTTACAGCAGCAAGGATTTATTACCCTGTAACTACTACCCTTTTTGATTGAAAATAGTTCACACAACACAATAAGAAGAGCATGCTACAAAAGAAGCAGGTTTGTGCATGTGTACACACACACACACACACACACACACAAAATAAAGCTAGAAAACCGTTGAAAGTCAGTGAATAGAAAGAAACTGATGAACCTTTCCTGCATTCATCAAAATCCCATGTTTAAACTATTTAAAGTTCCAAGTTAAAACAAAAAATAAAATCAAAGAGTAATAGATAAAACCTCTTGTGTGTTTGTTTTTGTAACTTAGTTAATTTAAGAGCTAGCAAACCTTATGTGGGAGTGACCAATTACCTTAATTCTTGAAAAGAGTATTAGCACAAATTTCTATTTTGGTCAGTATTTGGACAGCAAGGTTATATACTACTTTGTTCATTCACTGATATATTTGTACCATGTGTATTAAATCAGAAATCCAGCTATAACATAGTTTCAATAATAAAGAAACTATGAAACAAGATCGTTATCCAAATTCAAGAAAGAATACCAGAGGTGAAACCCTTTTGTCTCTTAAAGAGCTTATGCTATTCCAACCAAATAAGAATACTTGAAATGTACAGTTTCAGGAAAAGCTTTTTAGCCACAGCAGTAATCTCATGAGATATGCCCATGGAAAACGAGAAAGGAGAAAGCTTTAATCAAGAGCACACTTTAAATATATCAGTCTTAACTCATCTCACACAACTCTTTTCAAAATAAATAGGGGCTAGAAAGATGGCTCAGTAGTAAGAAAATTGGCTGCTTTCCCAGGGGACCAGGGTTTGATTCCTAGCCCCCACAAAGTAGCTCACAACTGTCTCTAATTCTAATTTCAAAGGATCCGACACCCTCTTCTGGCCTATAAGGGCATTGTGCACACATGTAATAGAGACATACATTCAGGCAAAACACTCTTATACCTAATTTTAAAAAATTAAAATAAAAATATAAAGTGTATGATGAAAAGCATAACAAGAAAATGTAATATTTACCTCATCTTCAATATCAATAAATGTGCTCATATCCAGCTCCTCTGGAAATGACATTCGATCATTCAGTTTAATTCTATGCATGGTTGTATAATCAAAATCAAACCTTTTCAACTGTAAGGTCAGCAGATAGGGGAAATGCAAAAACCGAAGGCCCTAAAAAGAAGCAAGTGTGGTTAGGGGGACAAATGGACAGAATACTGAAAATCATCTCAGACACAGTAATATTTACAAGTCTCTTACTTTACGAGCATCACACTTCTTCTTACAACGTTCACAAAAATATTGATTTGGGCCATCCAAGATCTCTGGCTGAATAAATGCATGTAGTGCTTCTTCCTAGTTAGAAAAAAGTAATTGTTTTACAATTACTTAAAACATTTTTTAATGTTAAAACTGTAACTGAAATCATCAAAACTGCTATGAATAAAATGATTAGAACAAAATTAGCAGCAAAATATTATTATAATTATCATTAAAAGTTATAATAAAAGTATGTCATTTCATTCTTCATAAAAATTGCTTTGGTCAGTATTTTATATTCCAACCACTTTTACTTTTTTTTTTTCCAGTAAGTTTTTCAAGTCAGGATTTTACTAAGTAGCCTTGGATGCCCTGGAACTCATAGAGATCTGCCTGCCTCTGCCTCCCAAGTGCTGGGTGGGATTAAAGGCGTGTGCCACCACCATCCCACTTCTACCTAATTTCTTACTGTCTTTTACACTGTGGTGTTAGACTGAATGATATAGAAAGGAAAAGTCCTGATCTTTAGAAAATACATAGGTCCTGAGCTCTGAAAGGGACAAAATGTTACCAACACCATGTTGTTGTTAGCAAACAGAACAGAAAAGGACTGCTTCTTATAAGCTACAGTTTTATATGTTAAGCTATTAACAAATTATGCTTCTAAATTAGCTACAAGCTGTGACTTTATCATTCTAGGGTGATGAGTTTTGCTTTACGGAGGCCATTCCCTCCCTCACATACTATGAACAATTTAACTGCTCATATAGTTGCAGACTGTATTTTTCAGAAGTCAAAGTAGAACAAGAAGAATTCTTACATTCTTTGGTCAACAAATACAAAGCCAGGATCATTACAATTTTATAGCACATAATCTAGGCAAAAGTGCAACCAGAAGGAACATCATATGGCCCCCATCTTCTCACTGTTGGCCTATGTGTATTCTCCACTCATGCTCTCACTATTGGCCTATCCGTATTCTCCACAGATCCATTTTTCTTCACTATTTAACATTTGCTTTGTTTAGAATAGGGAAACTAGTATTTCTAGGCTTTATAAATAATAAGAACTAGAACAACGCATTGAGCACTATCTCCTGCATCTCTGATGCTGTGAGCAATTTTTGTTAGTGACACACAGCAGCAAAGCAAGATGTCATTACAGATAGTTATATTCAGGCATCTCCATGAGACTCTGCTCTGAGTTAGGAAAAAAATTCAAGATATCTTTATCTAAGCCACTCATTCATCTTTTCTTCATTTTCATTTCTAGGATAATTATAAATTTGCACATACTTGCAAGAATTGGTATTAGCTAAAGATACTCTGTATACATTGTCCTATTTCCTAAGAATGACATTTTGCAAACTACAGAACATCATAATGGTGATGGGGAAATAAACATGATCCTCCTCCTTCATTCAAATCATTCTCAAATCACTGTTTACCCCAGTCTGTGTATTAAGTTAGTTCTGTGTATCTGTTATCTGAATTGGGTCCTTTATCCCACAGGAAAGCAAAGGCATTAAATACTTTCTATATAAAGATAGGAACTGACCAAATTCAGTAACTCTAGTAATGATCAACAGTGGTGCAGTTCTAAAATGTAGTCATAAAAAATATTTACATGACCAAGTTTATGCAAATGAAATCAGACACTATGCCAAGTTTTGTGACTGGCTTTCTTCCATCCATGTTCATTTCCTGCATTCATTCAAACTACTGCTCATTGGTATCTATAGCTTATACATATTAGAATTTGTTCAATCATTTACTTGTTAAGGTAAACCTCATCTTACTTTTGAATATTAAAAATAAAAATGCAACCAATATTAATGTACAAGTTTTTATAGGAGTATGAATTTACTTCTTTTGGATAAATGGTCCAGGATACAATTACTGGGACTTGTGTCATTTCCATATTCAGTTTCATAAAGATAATCTGTAATGTTTACATTTACACAAGCAATGTAACCCATTGTCTCTGCACTGTGAGCAGTTTTAAATTCTATAACTACTTTTTTGTATGTGAATGTATGTGTTTGTGTATGTGTATAGGCATCTATCAGTATACTGAAGTTAAAAGTCAATGTTATAAGTCTTCCTCAATCATTCTTCACCTTATTTTTAGACACAGGGTCTCTTGCTGACTATGAGCCCATCTAATTTGGCCAGCAAACCTTAGGCATCTTGCTAGTAAACATAAAGTTTCCTTTCTCCATCTTCCCAGCACTTTAAGTACTGGCATGCGTCTCTATGCTCAACTTCTATGTGAGCTCTAAGATCAAAAATCAGGTTCTCTCACTTGCATGGCTAACACTTTACTAGCTCAGCTACTGTAATGATTTGTACTGTTTACTGTCCCAGTGGCAGGAAGAAAGAGCTTCACTGTAAAATCTATATTTCTTTAACAGCCAGTTGACTAAAAACATATTTTCTGATTCTGGCATATGAATGCCTACTCTGGTGAAATGCTGGTAATATCTTTTGCCAATTTTCTAAATGGACTGTGAGATTTTAAAAAAAACCTGATGGCTTGAAATTATATATTTTAAATATTCCTTTGTCAGATATATGATATGCAAATGTTCTACTTTAGGAACAAATACTTTTAATTTTGTGAGTTATATTTTTGACATTAAACCTTACAGCTCTTCTGATGTCTAGATTTATATGATTTTGTTTTTACTAAAGCTTTACATATTTTATATTTAAGTCTATGTCCATTCTGAATTACTATTTGAGAAGAGTGTGAGATAAGAGTCAAAGTTCATTGGCATGAGACAGATGTTAATGGCAGCCAGTTGGCACTATTACTTGAATATTCCATCCTATCTTTCCTGAATTATTTCTCTGTCCATCAAAAACTCGTTGGGCATATTTATATGCATCTATTTCTGAGTTTTCTGTTCAATCATCCCTTTGCTAATTCCAAAGCATCCTGATGACTACAAGAACACGAAAAGGCCTTTTATTGTTAAGTAGCATTCAACTGAATTTAGGTAGATCTGTTCCTTCCACTTTTTCTTTCTTTTTTTTTTTTTTAAAAAGTATTCTGGTACTCCAGTGCATTTAACTATGTTCCATAAAAGTCTTGGTGGCCTTCAACAAGAACTGCATTACAACTATGTAACTTTAGAAGAACTGGTGTCTTTACTATGCTAAATTTCCAATCAATGTGTTCCTCCACTTAAACACTTTTCCCAGCTTTCTGGTTTTCGGTACATAAGTCCAATATATGTGAGATTTTGTTATTGTTTTTTTTCAAGACTGAAAGCAGTCCTATATTTTAAATTTAATTTTCACCTATTCATTACTAGTACCCTGAAATACAATGACTTTTGAATGTTTTCCTTATAGCCTAAAATCTTATTACCTTGTTAGCTGCTTGTTTTAAATCTGCCTTAGGACTTTCTATACGATCATCTATAGTAAAAACCTTGCTCTTCCTGCTTAACTGAGTTAGCCAGACCTCTCACAGTGAACAAATTGTTGAGAGCAAACGTCATTGCTTAAGACAATCTGGACATCAAGAGTCTACAAAACAAACAGGGAAGAATTCTTTCTTTTTAAGAAGAGACTATTTTGAATTCATATTTTGTTCTTAAAATGTTTAGTACAAGTGCCCTGTGAAACAATTCAGACTTGAAAATTTCCTTTTCCAAAATGTTTCAGTTGTGGAATTAAGTAACTCACTGGGCACAGGGTTATTGAAAGAACCTAATTTGCACTTGGTGAGTTGCAGTTTGTGTTATGTAACCGTTGAGTGACATCTTTTCATCCCCATGGCTTGGAATTTTTGTCATCTCTTTTTCTGTCTTACTAAGTATTTTTAAAGCCTACTGTTTTTGACTGCTTTCTGCTCTTTTGCATAATTGCTTTTACTAGGTGTCTTCTGCTTTCCTTTTTCCAAGTTAGATGAATCCTTAAGATTATCGACTTGAAATTTACTTTTAAAATGAACTATTCAGTGTTGTAAATTTTCTTTTCAAAATTGTGTCACCTGTGTCTTAAAATGTGATGTTATAATTTCATTTTTCATTCAACTACAATAGTTCTTAAAATTCCTATTGAGACTTTCTACTTGATCAATAACCATGCTTACTGTTTATTTTGGAATGTTCCCTCTAATGAAATGCTGGTGCTGGTGAAATCTTTTGTTAATTTTCTTCTTTTTTCTTTTCTTTTTTGAAGCAGGGTTTTACAGTGTAGCCCTAGCTGTCTTGGAACTCATTTTGTAGACCAGGCTGGCCTCGAACTCACAGAGGTATCTCTGCCTCTGCCTCCCAAATACTGGAATTAAAGGTGTACGCAACCATTGCCTGGCCTTTTGCTAATTTTCTAAGTGGATTGTGAAATTAAAAAAACAAAACTCAATGCCTTAATTTTTTTTATGTTTTAGATATTCCTTTGTCTGGTACATGATATGTAAATGTTCTTTTAGTCTTTAGTTTCTTCATTTCTTTCACATGGGATTCCAAGTATTTGGTTATTTAACTATTTTTTTCTGCTAGTGATATCTATGCCAACTTCACTGTGGTTGGAAATCATATAATGTGATTAAAAAATTTAAGAGTATTTTTACAGCCCACGCTTTGGCCTATCTAGACTATATTTTATGGGCATTTAAATGTGTACTTTGCAGGTGTATGGAACATTTGATGTCAATTAGATTTCTATCAAATGATGGTACTATTGGATTCTTCTATAACTTCTTTGCCACTCTGTATAGCTGTTTTACCTATCAATTGGCAAAGGAATAGGGTACTGAAATCTCCAACTACGACTAGAAGAAAAAATTAGTTTGTATGTGTTTTCTACATAAGCTCTTTCTTCATGCACTTTGCAGCCGTTAGTTGGTGCATGAATGTTTAGTATTGTTGTCTTGATGATATGGAAATGTTCTCAAACAGTCCTCATCTGCCTTATACACTGCCACTTCTGATTTCTTCTGATGATTATTTGTATGACATACCACTTTCTACCATCTCACATGGGCATGCAGAAAATTCCTTCTGGACAACATATTATTGGATTGTGTTTTAAAAATCTACTGTTTCTAAATTGATATATTTATACACATGTATCTAAGGTGGCCATATTATTTTCAGATTTTTGTATGCTTTTTGGTTATGATTCCTGTTTACATTCTTGTGCCTTCCAAGGGTTACTTAAACATTTAAACAAGATTCTACTGCTGTACCCAGAGTATGCTTGAGTCCTTTTCCTTTTTTGATCACTGCCCTAGTTATCAGGTTTATCAATACCATCCTTCTATCACTTCTAAGTATCCAACTGCCCCTATGGTTTTATACCCTATTCCATTTATAGATCAACTGGCTTAAATATTTACTCTAGTATAATAGTAATACCTATACTAAAAAAAAAAAAAAATCACATTAGACAGCATTATAATTTTGGTTCAAACATAATTTAGAAGACTTGGCAAGGAAAGAAAACCTATTACATTTGTCCTAGACCTAGATCTGTTATTACAGATCCTCCAATCTGTGTTCCTCAGAATCTCTATGTACCTTGAAATATTAGCAAATGTGCCACAGAGAAAGAAATACAAATAAAATACCTATAACAAATTTCTCTGCTACAGAAATTTCTGGAACATTTACAATATGTCTTCTACCTTTCAAAAAAAAAAAATACAGGTGGGTAATTCCTGTATTCCAAGAGGATCTAGTAAGTCTTGTGAAAATGAGTGTCTACAAGCTACAGTGCAGAAAAGTGCTTGAACACTGGCTACTATGAATACAATGAAGATGAGACATGTAGTATCAGCTGTAACAATTAAAAGATAATTTCATAATGAATGAGAAAAGACCTCTCTTTAATTGTAAGAGATCTTAGCATTGATTGCTAAGCCTGCAATCATGCTAAAAATTTTACAAGGTGATTAGAAATGTTAAAATTAAAAAGATGATTATAGATGTTAAATTTGGATAACTGCTTTACTTCATGTTTTAACCTTAAATATTATTGTTTATTTAAACATGAAACTAATTATTACACCACACATTTTAGATTGAAGGGAAAAAATACTCAAATTTTAAATAGAACTTCATATATTTGTCTAAAAAAACTCCAGGTTAACCTGACTAACATATCCTTAATTCTGTGGCTTAGCAAACAGAACACACAATCATTGATGTTGTCTGTACATGTGTATACATAATATGTAAGTATAGATTGGGGTGTGTGTTATCTGTAAATATCCAGTCAGCTGGAAGGTACATACCACACTAGCAAACGCTTGGCTGGACCCATAAGGTCGGATGACCAGTGGAATATCAAGATACGTGTCAATTCTCCAGCCTTCATAACCGCATTCCAGACACCTCACATAGTCTTTCAGCTTGCCTTGGTACAGCTCATTTATAAGATCAGCCTAAAAAATAACATCCACATTTTAAAAAATGTTCCTTGTTACAAATAATTTTAAGTTATATCAATATACAATCCTTGGTATTAGAAGGATACAAAACGATATTGATTTTTTTCTTACTAAAGTTTTAGAAAGCCAATATAATAAATATCTAAAATTTTAGGGAACAAAATTGACTAAAAACTAATCACCTGAAAAAGAAATTAATAAAATTAGATTATCACTAATTGAAGACAAAATGTATATAATTAACTATTTCAATACTCTCAAATCAATAAAAGTCTCAAGTAGTAAAATAGATTGTAATAACATTAATTATTAATCACTATGTTCTTTTTCCTTAGACTGGATCCTAATCCACACTAGGCAGGCAGGTTGTTAGAGAACTAAGGAGTTGTCTGTGTTCTGAATGCCTTATACAAACACCACTAGTCTCAGAGGAGTTTATTCTGATTTATAAAATTCCACTGCTAACTCGGGCAAACAAAAGTTTAAATTTTAATAATAAACATAGAACAATGAAAGAATGTAAGATACAAAAATTCAAACAATACCTTAGAATTAATCTCCCTCAAAATATCCTCATCTAAAAGAATGCATCTCTCACCTACTTCTCACAGCCAACCGGGGCTCTTCTGACTCAAAGTAGGCAGGTAATTCCCTAAGTAATGACCCTTCATATGAATGTCTTGCTTCAAGATTCTTGTTATCAAATTTTAGGAAATCAGTAGGGATGCCTCAGCTGACTCAGAGAGGGGAATGTGAACAAGAAGGAAGGGTAACTTCAGACCTATGAAGAAGAAACAGCCCCTAATACCATTTATATAAATTACTCAATCCCACAGGATTACACAGAGAAATCATTTAAACAGGTTGTTTAAATGTTTTTTTTTTTTTTTTAATCATTTCTCAAGTAAAAAACAGATCAGAAAAAAAATACTAACAGTTTCCTTCCTTTTAAATTTACATCTTTTGAAATGTCCGGGACAGAGCTACACACCTTCAGACTGGATCCACCAAAGCTGCCTACTCTAATACAACTGACTTGATTTACTTTCTTCATTTTCCTGCCTCAGTCAGGTCTTCTGCATCTAGGATTTTGGTTCAAACAAGTGTCCTAAAAAAAAAAAATCTGGTACTTCTCCACAATTTTTCTTTTCAAATCAACAGCTATAAAACAATATTTATTCCTATTTATAAATTCCCTTATATACTTTCTATTCATCTCTTAAAAGTTTGGGTATAGGCCTAATTTCATAATGTACAAATGGGTCCCACCTATTGTTTAAAAGATTCTCTTCCAAGCCATCGCAATATTCCAATCACAGGTCCTTATTGAGCTTGCCACCTTAGGACCTCTTCGTCTTTCATCCCTGGGCTGTTCTATTATACTCAGTCTATACTCTCATCCACATAGAATCCCATAGAGCCAAGCCTCTCAGTGAGTTAGGTCAGATAAATAAGGACCTTAAATGTCAAAGCATATGACTACACCTAATTGTTCAAAGTGAATATAAAGCTTGATGAACAGACTTTATAATATAGTACAGATTATCTTTTATTTTAAAAAAAAGGGAACAATTATTCAAAATCTACCCTTCCAACAATATACCTTCTGAGCAGAAAAAGATCTTCTTGCTCACATAGACCAAATTTCATTATTTTGATGATGAATGTGCTAGCTAGTTTTATATTAACTTGACACAAGCAAGAGTCATCAAGAGAGAAAGGAACCCCAACTGAGAAAATGCCTCTAAAAGATCAAGCTGTAGACAAGCCTGTAGGATATTTTCTTAATTAGTGATTGATGGGGGAGGGCCCAGCCTGTTGTAGGTGGTGCCATGCCTAGGCTAATGGTCCTGGATTCTATAGGAGAGCAGGCTGAGTAATCCAGTAAGCAGCATTCCTCCATGGCCAGTATTAGCTCTTGCCTCCAGGTTCCTGCTGTGCTTGAGTCCCTGTCCTGACTTCCTTCAATGATAGACAATGATGTGGAAGTGTAAGTCAAATAAACCCTTTTGTCCCCAAGGTGCTTTTGGTCATGGTGTTTCACGTCAGCAACAGAAACTGCAACTATGACAATGAAGAAACCAAGGTCTGGAGTGGTTTGATGAAGATGCTTCAGACTCAGTCAACAAGAGATGAGAGTCTAGTAATCTAACTTCCAACTACAGTAGACTGATGATGCCCAAGTCTTAGAACATTCCAACAAAATAAAAGTCATTTTAACATACTATCTGCCTTCTTAACACATTGTTTCTTCACCTTGAGAGAATTTACCTGTTCTGTTTGCTTCCATTTCTGCTCCAAAGCATCAAACATAACACGGCACAGTTCCTGTACATCATGCTGTTGCCAAGCTATTTAATAAAATATTTAATTAAAAATAGTATCAGACAGTATACATTGTGTTACTGTTTCAACACAAATACAAACAGTCTATTTTAAGAAGTTTTAAGAACATAGGAAGACACATTACATCCATGAAAGGATAGTCACAGGAAAATAATCAAACCAGTGTTACATATAGCATTAGCTTTGTGATACTGCAATACTTGTTAATTTTTATTGTAAAGAAATGTGTTAGACACCCCACATTAAGGACATTTGTCTCTGCATTAGACAGAAAACTACAACCAACCAAAATGCAGAGCTATGGAGCCCAGTCCTAATGGATATATCTACCACATGTTTGTAACGACAATTAATGAGAAAAGAGGCCGTAATTTTTTGTTTTTCAAGACAAGGTCTGTGTGGCCCTGGCTCTCCTGCAACTCACTCTGTATACCAGGCTGGTCTCAAAATCACAGAGATCCACCTCCCTCTGCCTTCCTAGTACTAGGATTAAAGGTGTGTGCCACAACTACACAGCTTCTTAAAGAAGCCACAAATTTTAAAGAGAGCAAGAAAAGAAATATAAGAGGGTTTGGAGGGAGAAAAGAAGACAGAGAAATGATGTAGTTACACTATAATCTCAAAAAACAATAAAAAGAGAAATAATATTTTTTAAAGTTACAAAGTTAAAAAAAATTGCTCCTTTTTAATGAAGTTTTTTTCCACTATTTTTATTATGTAAAAAAATGTTTGGAAAAAACTATAAAAAATTTTAAACTCATTTAAAAATGAACATATTAAATTTAATTATAGGAGAATCTTAATTGTTAAAAATTTATCTCTTAGATACTAAGTAATTAAAAATAAACTAACACCCAAACAAAAGGCAAGATGTTTCAGGTAAAGATAATTAAGTTATTGATATGTTGCATAGGTATGACATTGTAGTCCAGAAGTCTCTGAACACTAGAAGTTGTTATCATTAAAAGAATTATTACCTTCACTGCTATCCCATCCAAAGCTCCTTGTAACGTCTGTGGTCTCAATTGCTCTCTTTTTACTGGTTTGCAACAAAACAAAAAGCCTTTGAAGCTGGTATGGGATACTCGTCACAGGATCTTCTTCAGATTCTTCAAATTCCCATCTAGGAGGATGAGATCATGTTAATTATATCAAATGATTTCATTCTTTAAAGCATATTTAAAATCAAATCATCACATAAGGTCTTAATTCTAGGCAATACAAAGAACTTGGATATTAACTAAAACTAAGAATATCTAATTAGTTTTTCTCTAATTTACAAATTCGAAACTAAACAAAAGGCACAAGGCAGCTCCAATCATGAGAATAAAAGACAAAGCTCACTTAAATGTAAGGGTCAGATCTGAATCTGATGAAAACTTTGTCCTAATAAGTAATTCACAAAAAAATTGTAGAATATCCACTGACAAAACATTAAAACCCAAACTTGAAAAAACATGACAAATATATGTGTTTCAATATATACATTTTCAGAGAATTACAAAGGAGAACAGAAGTTAAAAACTGATTAAATCAATTAAGAATCATACTGATCAATTATAATGTGTAAGTCTTGTTTGGATCTGACTTATACAAATGGATCAAGAAGTTATGTGGCCATCACAGGATCTCAAACACTGAGCTGTTATATCACCGGTGAAATGAAGTGATGCCTGCCAAGCCATCAGGATGGAAGTTTACATATAGAGCAGTGGTTCTCAACTTTTCTAATGGCGCATCTGCTTAAGACAGTTCCTCACGTTGTGGTGACCCCCAACCATAAAATTATTTTCATTGCTACTTCATAACTTTAATTTCACTATTATGAATTGTAATATAACTACCTGATATGTAGGATATCTGATATGTGACCCCCGAGAAAGGATTGTTCAAGCCCCCAACCCTAAGGGGTTGTGACCTACAAGTTAAGAAACACTGATACAGAAAGATGAAATTACCAATAAATGCCATTCAAAGCTGGGTAATAAGTGCACATGGACTTGTGGTACTATTTCCTCATTTTTAAATGTTTGAAATACTCAACCATACAACATTTTTAAAAAGCTATTAATGGGGTTGTAGAGATGGATCAGGGTTAAGAGCATTCACTGGCTGTTATTCTAGAGGACCAGGATTCAATTCCTAGCATCCAGATGGCAGCTCATAAGTGTGTGTAACTTATGTTCCAGTGAATCTGACTTCTTCATACAGACATACATGCAGGCCAAACTCCAATGCACATAAAATTTAAAAAGCCATTAGGTAAATAAAATAATCCCAGTAGAATTTTATCCTCATAAATTTATAAGTGATCATTAGGCCTATCGACAGGTACTCCCAGATAAAAAACTTAGAATCATATGGCAGAGAGAAAACTGGATAACCCCAGTTGGTTACTATACTCTAGAGTTCTTAAGGTGATTTTGTAATTAATAAAACAAAATACAAACCCCCAAACATTAAGGATACTATTAATGGTGTCCTGTCTAAAACTGGCAATGCTAAGACCCCCTCCACTACTCTCTATTTCTTTTTTAGTTCCAAAAGAGGCTTGATTATTAATTTTTCTATTTCCAGTTTACAAATGGTTTTGATTTGACTCTATCCCTCTGTTAAGTGTTCACTTTTTCTTATTTAGGACTGAGAGGTTGCACCTGTGTGGCCCTGTCCCCTTTTACCCATGGGCAAACCCTTCAGCCTCTAATTCACTTTTCTTCTCTATCCCATCTCTGAGATCACATGTGCTTTAACCTTCCTCTATACTCAGCCACTAGCTCTCCTGTTAGTTATCCTTATGGAAGGTTTTTAGAACTGACATTATAGGATCTCAAAATTCCATTACAACCTTAAAAGGTTATAAATCTTGCTGGGACGAGATTTCACAGGTTATATAGTCAGACACTTTGTTGGCATGTTCAATTCTTCCCATTCTTTTACTACTAAAAAGGTTGCCAGAGTGTCATCTCAGGTTTTCACTGAAAATACCAGTACTACCCACCATTGCCATTATGACCTTATGCATCCCAGTTCGTCTTAATCACAGGCCCTCCAAAGGATTTCTTTCAAATCACTCTTTGAACCTGCACTACCTAAGCTTTCCTAATAATTCATAGAATGTATCACAAGTCTTCAAGTCAACAATGAAGAGTCTATGTGGGTCATACACAAAGGATGAATGTGCAAATTCATCTTTCATTGTGGTGCTTCTCCTGTGCAATCTAGTGCGGGCCCTAGGTCTATCTACACTCAAGATATCAGTGCTCTCAGGCTTGGCTCTGTTGTCACCTGCTGTTAACTTCCATCTATAATCTCAATGTCAAAAGTCCTCATTGAATTTGTGTTTTAACCCTCACCCTTGCTCACAGTGGATTTCGCTTACCCCCAGTTCTTGGGTTCCCATGAAGGCTGCTCTCATGGCTATTTCCCTTCCTTACTGTCTGAAGTTGTGATCCTGCTCAACATTTCCTCCATAAGTGACTCTCTCTACTTTGCTTTATTATCTCCCTTGGCATACTGGGCTTGTAAAATGAACTTATTTATACAGGCTCTCTATGGAAGCTCTTAGGGGGAACTCAAGTCTTATTAACACTGTGTCTGACAAAACTCATGGTAATGCAGTCAGTGTCCAAGGAATGCTTGCTACCCAATAGTCCGTTCTACAGAAGTTGCAAACTTGCTGGCTACCTTTGGAGTTTCAGAACACACAGTTAAACAAGCACCCAGGATGCCGGGCAGATATGTGGCAGCAGGCAATCATCTTGGAGTACTTAAGTCTTTCCCAGCAGGTTCTAGCCCACCCCGGCCATGTGCTCATCTAGGGACCTCTGCAACCCACCCCAATCACTGCCAACAGTTATAGCACAGGGACAACAGCGAATGCATCCTGGCACCTACAGTATGGCCTCAGCAGTTTCTGTGTATTTAGTAACTGATTTTACCAAGTGGTGATAACAACAGATAATTCACAGCTACTCTGAGAAGTGGGTGAGTATATAAAAGTGCTCCCAACAGTCAACACATTATTTAGGGAACACTAACTACTATTCACTATGACATCTAAAAGTTTCCTTATAATGCCCTCTTTCTTGTCAACCTGGCCCAAACACCTACTTCATGACTTATTTCAAGCTCTATCTGTTTCACTAAGCCATTCATTTCTCCATGTCTCACTAATATCTCTCCTCTTTCAGCTCTCCTGGCATTTAGCTGACCCTAAATGTTAAATAAATTATTTCACAACACACAGGTGGTTATTATAGACAGATCATAAATTACTTGAAAAAATAGATCTTACTTTTCCTTCCTCTCTATCCTCCCAAGAACCTAGAATATAATTATTGCTAGGCAACACATGATGAGTTAAAAGTGTCTGCTTCTACAAGCAAATTCAGAGAACAAGCTTAAAAGTGAATATATGTGTGAGAACACGAGCAATACAACCAATACCATTACAACTTTAAAGAGAATTCAAATATATACTTAGATCATTTCAAAGGAAGAGAAAAAGGAAAAAGAATCAGTTTACTTAGACTTTAAAAGTCTAAATTTGCTGGACATAGTAGCACACACCTATAATCCAAGCATTTGGGCAGGTGGATTTCTGTGCATTCAAGGCTAGCCTGGTCTACAGCGTTGAGTACCAGGACAACCAGAGCTACACAGAGAAACCCTGTTTGGAAAACAAAACAAAACAAAAACAAAACACTCCCTAAGTTACAGATACTTTAAATATACTAAGCAAAAGTACATGAACTATAAGAAAATAGTCATAAAATGGCTGCATTTTACTAGACACAGCGATCCTCCATAAAGCATTTAAAGTATCCGATCTAGTCTTAGAAATATACATACACATTTTTTTAATATATATATTTTTTTCTTTTTTTTTTCGAGACAAGGTTTCTCTGGCTGTCCTGGAACTCACTCTGTAGACCAGGCTGGCCTCAAACTCAGAAAGCCGCCTGCCTCTGCCTTCCAAGTACTGGGATTAAAGGTGTGCACCACCACTGCCCGGCTTATACGTACACATTTAAACAAACAAGCTATGTTGTATTTTAGAGAGTTTATGAGCTCAAAAAATAACAATGAATTCTTAAATTTAGAGGGGGGAAAATCAATGCATATGTTCTGGATTCTCTCAAAATCAGACATCCCTTTCCCTATAAAAGCAGTAAAATTATGAATGGGGATATTCACTAATTTGATCCTTTCCTATCAGGTCATTTCTGATTTCTCCCTCCCCATTTCTTTTATATGTCAGTCTTTCAGAAGATTCTTGTTCATATATAATATACAAGAAGTCATCTTATAAAGTAAGAAATACCCCAAATATTACAAGTAAATCTATGAAAGTAAATTTAATTTATTATTTAAAAACTGTATTTTTACTTATAGAACATTTTTCAAATACTCACTTATATAATGCATTCCTAAATTCAGGAGTCATAAAAAGTGTTTGCAAAAGGCTATTCAAATAGCACGTCATCGCCTGGTTTACTAGTCCCACATAACCTTTAAAGAGAAAATACAAATATAGACAGATCAGCACTTGGGCTAAAATACTACAAAATATATAATATAAACAAAACAGAGAACAAGACTGCTTAGATGGAAATTATTTCTGTTTTTTTTTTTTTAAAGATTTATTTGTTTGTTATATGTAAATACACTGTAGCTGGCTTCAGACACACCAGAAGAGGGTGTCAGATCTCATTACGGGTGGTTGTGAGCCACCATGTGGTTGCTGGGATTTGAACTCATGACCTTCCAAAGAGCAGTCAGTGCTCTTCCCCGCTGACCCATCTCACCAGCCCCTGTTTTTTTTTTTTTCAATGCCACTTAAGAAAGTTCTTTTCTGTTCTATGCCCAGTGTAGGGGAATGCCAGGGCCAGTAAGCAGGAGAGGGTGGGGTGGTGAGCAGGGGGAGGGGGGAGGCAACAGGGGTTTGTTTTTGTTTTTGTTTTTTAAATTTTTTTCCCCCAGAGGGGAACTGGGAAAGAGATATCATATGACATGTAAATAAAGAAAATATCTAATAAAAAAAGAAAAAAAAAAAAGAAAGTTCTCTTTTGCAGTATGTATTAGGTAAACTTTGTTTCTCAACAAAAGTCAGGATACTTTGTTACCAAGATAAAATAGATATTATATGGTATTTAACAAGACATTAAGAATAACACATGTACTATACTAGGTATTATTAGAGTATAAATAATCTTATTCCTTAAGTTTAAACACCAATAATTAAGATGGAAATGCATAAACATTTTCACTTTAAATATCATATATAACACAGGAAGACCCAACTAGCCCAACTGCCCCCTCCCCCCATCATCAACCCTATGAATCAAATTATATTTGATTTGCAATACTAACACAGGAGCAAACTCAGATCCCTGTGCTTATGTATTTTTTTTTAAAAAGCATTATCCTCCATTTTCTTAAAAGCATATTTCATGAGGAAAGATAAAAATAAGCAAAATAACTAAAAGTGGTTACTATGTGGAATACTGTCAGTGCCTTTTAATTTTATAAATGAGAAATGGCATTCTATAAATTTCTCATATAAAGGATTTAGCTGTCAGAACAAATATCAAACTATTTCAAGAATTTTGATTTGTTAAAGCTGGAACTTTTTCAAAGTATCCTAATAATCTCAGAACAATCTTCACAGTACTTATTTAAAACAAGATGAAAAAATTTCTGTCCTGACTCAGAGCAGTTCCACTAGCACTTTGGGAAGTAAACCTTGAAATCTACATTTTAAGCAATCATTTCTACATGACTTTTGAAGAAATAAATCCTTGTGACTTTTCAAGCAATTTTACTATATGCTATACTTAGAAATAATTCTGCATTCTCTTTTATCCTGGGTGGTATGCAACCAAAAATCTACTGACAGAAGTTATAAACCAAAGACCATATAGTCCCTTTTGCTATTTCCAGAGCAAATAAACTCCACAGTGATTAGCTATGAGAAAATCATTCTAAGTTCTAATTACAAAATATAATAAATATAATACTATAAATCATATTAAAACAAAGTCTGGAATGTATATCTACGGCTTTACTATTATTTGAGATAGGTGTTTAATGTGATATTTAAAATCTTTCTAAAACCATGCTTAGCATTAACTAGCTGTACAAAAGACTTCTCTCTATATATGTGTTTCTATTTCTTTCAACATGGACAAACACTACCTTATGAAAAAGGGTTGTTGTAAGATGAAGACATGACATGTATCTAGATTATATTCATAAGGTAATTAACCAATCATATATACTCACGAAACTTTCATATAAGCTAGCCTAGTAAGATGAAATAAAATAATAATCTAGGGCTGGAGAGAGGGCTCAGCAGTTAAAATCACTGGCTGTTCTTCCAGAGGACCCATGTGGAAGCTCATAACTGTCTGTAACTGCAGTCCCAGGGGATCAGACCACCTCTTCTGCCCTCAGTGGGTAACGAACACACATGGTATACAGATACACATTATCAAACACCTATGCACACTAAATAAACAATAAAAAACTTTAAAATAATTTAGGCTTAATCATACTCAGAAAAAAAAAACCTAACAGGTTTAAAAAAATATTTGTTTCTTCATATTTTATTTGTATATATGTTTTGACTGCATGTGTACATCATGTATACAAACCACATGTGTGCCTGTGGAGGTCAGATGAGGGCATCAGATCTCCTGGATGGAGCTACAGATGATTGTGAGCCCCCACATGGGTGGTGAAAACCTAATTTATTTCAAACATAACAATTAAACTAAAAAATATAGTAGGTCCAATAGAGTAAGTGTGTTCTGTCTGCTTCATGGAAGCATATTTCCTCACAGCCCATCTTAATCTAAAAATGAGAAAAGATTTCATTTCCAGAGAAGCTGACTTCAGAAATGTCAGAATGCACTCTTGAGGGAAAGTAACCAAAATGACTTTCCTTCAGAACACAATATCCATTATGTTTTAATTTGCAGATAATAAAGGTAGTAACGATGCAGTTAAGACAGCAAGTGGATGAGGGAAGAAGAGGCTAGCAGTGCTGACTCTGCTGCTGCTGGACAGTCATCCTGCTCTGGGATCTCAGTTCCTACTGATGAAATGAACAAATTCAATTAAGCTTGAACTTGCTGAGATTATGACTGTATGGAACACAACAATACATAGGCCTTACCAGTTTCTGACTTGTTCAAAATTGATGAATAGGAGTAGCTCTGGCTGACATAATCACTGGTAGAGGCCACAGAACCTTCTCTTGGAAGTGGACCTATGAACCTGTCATGCACGCCGTCGTCCACATTACTGGAGTCCTCCTAAAAAGCAGCATAACCAGTATTTACTGAGAAAAAGTTGAAGCATGCTAAGACTGCTTCTAACAGGCACCCAAGGAAAGTGTGTCCTAGGTTTCCTGCAGGTAGCTCTGAAAGATGTCTCACTCAGAGGACTAAGTAATACTCAGAGGACTGGCCCCTCCCAAAGAACTTAATTTTGTAGATTCCTTTAAAGCCCTCCTTCAAATGTTTTAGAGGTACCACTATGAAGTCTTAGTGAGCACTCCATAGTCACTTTTATAGATTAGGCCTAGAAGCTGAGCGATGTGGAGGAGCTACTGGATGAAATGGAGGGCTGCTCAGGCTCTAATGAGAAACTTCCTGTTAATGTGTAATACAATGAAAAGGGTTAAAGGGCACAAACCAGCATAAGCAATGAAGATGAGGCAAGACGGTGACTAAGCAACTGAAGCTGCAACTCTAACACTGAGAATCTGGAGCTCTGCTGTAATAGCTAATTCCGATTTCAGAGTCACCCAAAACCAATTCAAAACCCTGTGATGCCACAAAACAAAAGATGAGCTTCAGGGTACCTAAGAGTGCTGCTTCAGCATGAACAGACTGCTTATCACCATCTCTGCCTCAAAGGGACAGCTCTATTCACAACACATTTCTAATTGAAGGCCATTAAATAGAACAACTTGTCCAAAGCAAACTGTAGTGAAGAGAAAGGCTCTAACACCTACGCAAATCAGACCAGGCTTTTAAATTTTTTTCACATCTACATCCTCTGGAATTTATAACCATCAAACAAGATTTACTTACCATAGTGGGTTTTTTGTTTTGTTTTGATATTTTATTTTTTAATTTTATGTGTATGAGTGTTTGTTTGCATATATGTCTGTGCATGCAGTACTTGAAAAGGCTAGAAGAGAGTATTGAATCTTCTGGGACTGGAATCACAGTTATGGGCTGCTATGTGGGTGCTAAGTAGGAATCAAACCTGCATCCTTCACAAGAGCAGCCAGAGCTCTTAATCTCTGAGACATCTCTCCAGCCCCCACCGTAGTTCAAAAAGAAATAGTATCTTGAACGTATAGTGCTTTTACTTCTATTTGCACACCTCTTCAAAAGTTAAAACTTTGGAAAAATGTCCTTCCAATTGGGAGTCAGTGGGCTCAATAGTAATGCCTGTTCAAATAAGTGAATTGTGAATAAATCAATGGAAGCACCTGATTGACATATTAGTAAACAAAAAGATGGAGGTGGGTGTGTTTAGAGTGGGAATGGAAATGGTCTCCCAAAAGAAATAATGAGTTTTATACTGAGCCAGAGGAAAGGCCATGGATCTACAAGTCTGTATGGTATTCTAACCTGAGCCTCCCCATCCTTTGCATAGCAGTAGTTCTAGTGAGGCAACAAATTAAATGTAACAATGGTGCTGTGGAGACCTGAGACACCCATGCCATCACATACAACTATCATTATCACCCAATTGTATGTCTCTACTTCCTTCAGAAAACTGCATTCCTAGTGCACAAAAATTATGTCTTTCTAAATAGCTTACCAACAACATCTGAGGCTGTTCACCATCTTTATCTGTCAAATGCAGAAAGTTCTTCTTTCCTGGCTCAAAATTAGCATCAAGAAGAGACTTGTCACTGGTATGATCCAGTGGTGCCTATGGTACAAAATAATGTTAAGAGTATATATAAAAAAGTGATAACAGAACACCAAATACAGACATATTTACATGCAATTATTTCAGTAATGATTTGGCTAAATTTCTTTTCTGCTAGGTTTTGAATGCACCTCTCTATCATGAGCTAAACTGCTAAGCTAAATTGACAGTATATGCTGTGAGCATCCCAGAGGCTCACAGTCCCCAGCATCTAAAACCCTAAACAAAGAAAAGGCTAAGGGATTGATGTTAAGCATAATGTGTACCAAAAATCAATACAGCTTGTATATATACATAGATTTCTTCTTCTAAAATGTATGCGATGCAATAGGTTATCATACAAACTAAAAAAAGTTTATACAACTACAGACTATTAAAATATTTTGACACATGAGTTTTAAGAATCCCCAGATAAGCAATAGCTAAACGTACTGAATAGCTAAACCAAAGAAGGCTATGTAGCTCATTCCTGCAATCCCTAATCATGTGTCTACTAGATAATCCTCCAATCTCCAAGAATGTCAAGTTCTTTTTTGTTTGTTTGTTTGTTTTTTTTAATCTGGCAATAGCACAGGAAAACAGAGTACCATGAACATACCAGAAATTCTGAGAAATTAAAAAATAAGATAGAAAACAGTTATGATTTATGAAAAAACAAAAAACAAATCTAGAAAATGCCTAGAGCTCAAAGTACCTACAGTTCAAAGTACCTATAGGAGATAAAGGTGGTAAGAAACACTAGACAAAGGTCAAGAGTTGAGGCCAGGGAACTCAGGCGAACAAATGAGAAAAGGCATTCTGGTCAGTCTGGCCCCTCCTTTCCCTCCTTGGACTAAGCAGTGGACAACAGAATTTATTCTCTGAATACTAGAGCCACCAAGGTAGAGAGCAGAGCCATGCAACCTGATGCTAGTCATCTCTCAACTCCAGTCAGATGGGCTGACAATGGCATGCCCATCCCTCCAACATGAAAATGGAAAGGAATACTGCACATTTAATCAGCCTCCACGGAGATTTTCGACTACAAAGACTTTGGAGTA
This sequence comes from Mastomys coucha, assembly GCF_008632895.1. Lineage (NCBI taxonomy): Eukaryota > Metazoa > Chordata > Mammalia > Rodentia > Muridae > Mastomys > Mastomys coucha. Next base: position 100,869,562 of record NW_022196904.1, on the reverse strand, counting down.
AAACAAGAATCACTAAGCCTTTGAGGAGATGCTGTAGTACAGAAATGAGACAACACAAAAAATGAATCAGAAACATCACAAAGGAAGCAAGCAATGACTTCACAGAAACTGAGACATAAAACAAACTCACACATCTGAGACTATACATCAGAAATACCTTTGAGCTTGAGAGGTAAAATGCAGTTACACAAATAAAAGGAAATAAGTGATTTTATTCATAATTTTTGTTAAAGCGAACTTCCAGTAAACATGGAAATTCTTTAGTTGATATGTATGATAGTCACCCTTTTATGAATACAAAACTTATGACCTGATATTATGCAAAATTTCAGACAACAACTGGTGACTCCAGAACGAAGGCAAGGGAAGAGGGACCAGTCACTTTGCCTACATTTAGCTACTACGGTTTTGATAACCATATAAAGGGAACTGTAATGTCCAAGCTTTCATTTTATCACTACTAACAACAGCAGTAAGCACAACTATGACATTATTATTAGCAGCTTAAGCAAATGCTTTAAGTCTGAGGGTTTACCGTATCAGCAGTATTGACTCCATTTCCCCATGTCAAATCAAAGGTTCCATTTATGTAGCCTACTTTGTTGGCCACATCTTCAAAGAGCTTTCTGACTGGGGTAGATGCTGGTAAATTTAATGTGATCCGTTCACTCACTGCCTTTGAGTTAGTAGTGTCTTGTATTATACATAAGACTCTAGGTTCTTCAGCAGCATTTTCTATCTGAAAATTTAAAAAAGTGTTATTTTCAATTATTCTTAAAAGAAACACAAGTATAATTAACCATAAAATTTTATGATCAGCATAAAGAACCCATAAGACAGTATTTTCTCTGTACTGTTTTACTGTTTGAAACACATCCCAGTAGATCATGTTAAACATAAGCATCATGATTGCTTTAGGGGAAGTAGCAATTCCTGTGAGTATCTGCTTTTACTTTTTAAGGTTATAAAGCAATTGAGCCAAGAAGCCATGAAAACTTAAAAGTTAAAAATTACAAAATTTGGGGCTGAAGCAATGACTCAGAGGTTAAGAGAGCCTGTTACCCTTCTAAAGGACCTGAATTTAGTTCTCAGTATTCATGCTGAGGAGTTCACAACCACTTCTAACTCAGCTCTAGATCCAATGCTCTCTTCTGGCTTCCACATATACCAGGCATTTTGGTGGTGGACTGACATACATGCTGGCAAAATACTCATATATATATATATATATATATATATATATATATATAAATTTCAATTAACAAGTTTGACTTTTAAAAATATATCATTACCAAGTCTTTTCAGCTATCAACCTGGAAACTGGATTTTAAATTTTCCTTCCTTCTAAATTTTCCTTCCTTCTTTTTATCAGTAAGTGCTAAGACAAAAAATTTTTAAAAATATCTTTTTCAAAAAAAAAAAAAAATATGCCCTATACCCTCCCCATAGCTCTTGAAAACTGATTTTCTTTTCCATTTCCCATGGTATTAGTAGTTACATCAACTGTATCTGAATACACCAGATGCTTGAGTAGAAGAAATTCCCCTCTTGCTCATCTAATGGCAACCTCAACATGAGCCACCTATACCTACTCAGCTTCTGAAACCAGAGCCAAGCTGAGCGTCTTCCAGCTCCAGCTCTCCTCTTTCCCTGCCACCAGCACCAAACAGCATCTAGTCTACATGGGTGACCCTCGTTGCTCTGTTCTGCTATAATCAGAGTATCTTCTATAAAATTATGACAACATCTTCCCTTCCTGAGAAGTTTCAATCTTTCCCAATCTCAGATTCCTTCAATCCAAAACAGTATTTCAAATATTAGCTCTGGAGATGCAGCCTGTGCTTTCCCTGGAGGACATCTGGCAGCCTCATGACAGGCTCTTCAGAAACACACTCTTTACACCCTGGTGTTCTAGCTAAGCATCTTGTCTTCTCCTCTCCCCTTCTTGTCCCATCCTCTCTTCTCCCTTTCTCACCTCTCCTCACTGTGTGGTACTGCGGACTGAACTTAAGAGTCTCTGCAAGTTAGCCAATACTCTAGCTCTTACTTACAGTCCCACTTCCAAGAATTCCTTGTCTGTAACAGGATCAACTTCAACATTTTACGTTCTTATTATCCAATTTAAATTAGAATTAATACCAGTGACTAATACTGAAAACAGAACAGCCACAAAGTTTATGTCAGGTGAAGTAAAGTAAAATCACTGTAATTTGTTTCTGCAATGTCAATTTTGGACTTGTAAGGGATTGTGTGAATTAAGGTTAATCCTATTAGACTGGAATAGAAACACATGCATCTCTATAAAACAGATTGGCTAGTGCTTCATTTCAGACAAATAAAAATTTTATTTACTAACAATAGCAAAAATGAAAATAAAAAATACATTCTATAAAAGTTGACAGCAACAAAAGGGTATTATTAATATACCCATGAAAAGAAAGAAAAGCCTTCAACTCCGTATTTAAAGTGGACATTAACACACAGAACAGACTGTATTACACACTTGAAACCAAAATTAATAAACATAAGCCAGACCTTTAAAAAAAATCTGGTCTGCAGTAAAAGAGTGAACTCAAAATAATTTCAACTACTGACCTTTTTTTTGTTGTTGTTTGGTTTATGGCTTTTGTTTGTTTTGAGACAGAGTCTGTTAACATCCTAGGCCAGGCTGGTCTTGAACTGTCTTGCCTCAGCCTTCCAAGTACTGGTATTAAAGGCATGATCTGCCACACCCACTGGAATTATGAAAGCAAGTATCTGCTTTCATAATTCCAATACACATTAGAAGAATATGGATATGGAAAATGCTGTAGCATAGTATACTAACAGTGGTATTATAGCAAGATCACAGGGCTATGCATCCCTAGCTCCCAACTTCCTTAACTTGTGTGAGAGTAAAGTATACAAATTCTAGATTCTTCTCCTTCTACCTGAATGTACATAGAAGTTACTATAATAGACCCCTTGTGAAGGCCAACTGTGCTTTAATAAACATAAAATTTAATTTTATCTGTTCCTTTTACTTCTTTTAATGGCAATAATTATTTTCTAGATATATAACTATGCTGCCCTTTACAAAACAGTAAAGGCTGGAAATGGTGGTGCCTACCTTTAATCCCAGCAATCAATAGGCAGAGATGGGCAGGTTTGAGTTTAAGGCCAGCCTGGTCTACAAGAGAATGTTCCACGCCAGCCAGAGCTAGACCTTGTCACTAAATAAAATACATAAATAAATGGAAGAATATAAAAAAAGACAGAGAAATGACTTATAATTCTATATCTCAAAAGAAACCTAGTAACATTTTGTTGAACAACTTTCCAGAACTTTTCCTATTCACAGACACAGGCTTCTTAGATACAGACACTGAATTAGAGCAGACATGCTATTTTGCAATTCTTTTCTTATAAATACATCATCCAATTCTTTTTCTATCAGACATTAATTTATCACTTTAAGGGGGAAAATGTTATTAGTGCATAGATTAATATTTTATCATCCTATGTTACTGATTCCTAGATCGGAACTTTTTTGGGGGTAGGGTGAGGGCAGTGTTAAGGACTAAGTCAGAGCATTGAGCATGCTACTGAACTATTGAACTACATCCCAGCCCACAAAATTTTAAAAACAATTATGTGATAAAGTTTTGCACCCATTCATTTTGTTTTCTAAAATTTCTATGCCTACCATATTTTACTCTTGAATTTACTTCTAGTATAATTTAAATAAATACAATGTTTTTTAAAGGTCTAGACTAGCCCTTTATACCCAATTATCTGGCTTTTCTTTACTTCATCTATAGTTAAATTTAATATGTGCCTATCAACCATACATTTCACCTAACTTTAAAATCCCTATAAAATTTTTTCTTTTCCACACCTCAAATTTGGAAACTGGTTAAAATAAAAAAATTTCCCCATTGGAAAGTATCATAAATAAGCCATTGTAATTTCATAATAAACAGCTTTTCAAGATCAAAACCCCTCTACAGTATCAACTTAATAATTTTCTAAAACATTAAATTTACAAATGCATTTCATAGACCTGAGACAACTGGAGTAGATACCTATTCTTTGCGGCCCCACTGCGGAATGGTGGTACTTATGCCCAAAGAAAAAGATAGTATTATCTTCAGGTGAACTACAAAATGCTAAAACTCTTTGCTATTCTTTTCCCTTTTCCCCACTTTTCATGAATTTGAGTTGGCTATGTGGCCATGTTTAGGTCCACCAGAATGTGTGACACTGTGCTGGGCCTTAAGAAACCAGCAGTCTCCCCCATGCATCTTGAAACCTCCCCTTCTATAAACCAGCCCACATGTAAGAGATCCAATTACACCAGCATTAGCTTGTATGTGGAAGCCCTAGCAGTCTACATTGGCAAAAGTGTCCACTGAGTGGAAGCACTGAGGTAGACACACGAGAATAGCATTCTTGGACTTTCCGTTCAAAGACAAGCATCAGCTAAATGGAGCCAAGACATGACACCTCAAGGAACAAAGCTCAACAGCTGAGTCTTTGCTCAGACTTCATCCCACACAATCCTGAGTAAATAAATTAATTGTTCTTTTAAACCACTAAATGTTATGGTAGGCTGCTATCAACAGTAGGTAACAAAAATATGGCAAGATACAGTCAGGCACATGCAAACTATTACAGAAAGATGTAATGATGGTTGTGTGTAGTGGGGTGGGAGTAGGAACACACCTGAGCACAGATCATGCTTTAGAGTAGGGAGCAAATGTTTAGTCCAAAGAGTTCTAAGAACTCAAGATGAGAGAAAGCTACGAAGTTTTAAAAGCCTACAAAAGGTGCCATTTAGGAAGACAAATGCACTTAGGATACGGTATTGGAAGAGTAAAGTTCCCTACATAGAAAAGCTACAAGGACAATCAAGTCTATTTATTTTACACACACACACACACACACACACACATCATCCTAAGCACTGCGTGTCGAAGTCGGCTGCTTGAGTCTAAACTCCTGCACAAGCAGCTGATTTCCCAGCACAATGGAAAGAAACCCTCAAAAAGTAAAAATAAATAATAGAACCTTGATTCGAAAAAGTAACCACATTAGGATAATCACAGAGTAGTGTTTTCTTCTAGAAACAGCTCTGCTACTAGGACAATACAGACGTAGCTGACAAGGGAAATCCTAAGTACACCCTGAATGTATACCGCTCTCAAATCATCTTTTTTTAAAAAGAACATTCTTAACAGTCAAACTTTGAGGTTACTGCTATCAATACTGTGATTTTTGTAATAACGACAACGACAACAACGTCCCCAAGCTTAGCAAAGGCTTACAATATTGTAATTCTAGCAACTCAAGAGACTGAGGCAGGAAGATCCCAAGTTCAAGACCTGTCAGGTAACTTAGTGAGGCTGACTCAGAATAAAGAAACTAAAAAGAGACTAGGGACTTGCTGGGCTTGCCTAGCAAGTGTGAAGCCCTACACTAAATCCCCAATACCTCAAAAGCAACAATACCACAAAACCCTGACAACAAAACAGTTGTTAGATGTTTTGTATTTAAAAATACAAAGATATATAGTTGATGGCATATGTTCAACGCCATTAGACGTAGAAAATAACAAAACAAAGCTATCAACATTTGATTTTTCTGAGAGAAAAAAGTTAAAGAATTAAATCACCGTGAAGGGTCTTCTTTACTTCTACACTCAACTGTCAATCTGTTTTCTCTCCAGGCTTTCTTCCTTCAGTGATGTTAGAACTAAGCGAATATGGTTACAAACTTATGTACATGCAAAGTCCATTTCTCTACTTGTGGGCAAAAGCTGCCATAAGCTAGCCAGTTTTAGGTCTTTGCTGTAGCTAGTCACTGTTCATAAATACTACACTGTTACAGATTATTACTGAGTACAAACATTTTTGCTAACTGAAATTTACATAATTCTTGGCCTTGTTTAGAGTATACAATTTAAGTAATAATTCTTGGTCTGCTGACTAAAGATCCTGATTTACATTAAAAAAAAAAAAACTATTTTAAGAGTCTCTTTATACTCCATCCAAACCCCTAGCATACTCAAGTTATCTGTTTTCTAAATGGTCACTTACAACAACACTTGGGACACATGGAAACACAAAGAAGAAACTTGAGGGGAAAAGCAGATGTGGAGGAATGAAGAAGAGAGAGGTATGAACTATTGGTTAGAGTATAGTGCACAGGGAAGTTTGGGCTTGTTAGAACCACAAGGGATCAAGAAGCTAACACTTGTATCTAATTCTTCAATAAAATGTCTAGATATAGGGCCTGTGAAATGGCTCAGTATGTAAAGACATTTGCTGTCGAGCTGAAGACCTAGACTTAATTCCTGGAGTCTACATGATGAAAACAGAGAATGGAGTCCCTAATAAGCTGTCCTTTGACCTTCTCATGCAGTAGCAAGCACCCCTCCCACCCCCATAAATGAATAAATGAATAAATAAATCACATCAAAAATCTCTAAGCAGTAGCTTTGTAAGTAATTTATTTAATTCCTAGTACTATTAATAGTGCAGAAAATAAATATATCTATAACAACAGGCAAATAATACATCCAAATACTACATCCAAATGCAAAACTAAGGGCTCTACTATTTTCTTTCAGTTCTTCCTCCTTATTCACTTGTTAAATACAAAGGACTGTACAGATATAAAATTCATTTAAGATGACTTGTATGCTACTAAAACTGCTTAGGAGTAAAATAGCCAGACAAGCAGAAAACTTAAGACATGCTTTGCTATTGAACAAAACACAAGCATGCTGTTACTTGCTCTGCTGACTATTGCACTAAAGCAGTGACACCAGCAAGCTACCTGTAAAAATTTCTTCTTCATTTCATCAAAGATATTTTGTCTGCATCTCCAAAACACATCCTATAGCATATAAAAACAAAATGAATTATTTCCATAAAATAAAGGCATAACTGAAATAAAAGCAAAATACATTCTAAGACACATACAATTACAATATTACAGACCATCTAGAATTTCATTCATAATTTATATTGCAATTTTAATGCTGGGTATCAGTCTTGTATATATAATGAAAACATATGGTACAGTGATGACATGAACTGGCATATTTTAACAAAAGGCACCTTTAAGATCAGCTTACTATAGGTACTATTTTTTAAAACTATGAAAGCAGACACATATTTTTGTATGCAAGAAAAAAATAAGTTACTGTAAATTACCAAGAAGCAATTTCTTGAAATCCTGAGTCTACAATATCCATGCTTCTACACACATTTATCTCTTGCCTCCTCTTTTGCTTAATATGGAGAACATACTGAATTAAAGGTTATTTTGCCTTTACAATAGAAATATAATTCTAGTAGCAGTAATCATTTTTCAAACAGTGACTTCAGGGCAGAAGGATCAGAAGTTCATGGTATCCTCAGCTACATAATTAGTTCAAGAGCAGCCTGGACTACAAGAGTTTTTTTTTTTTTTTTTTTAAAAAAGGCAATTCTAAAATAACAATCATTAGCAAATTCAATATATGTTCTACCAAAACCTTTTCTATTGTACAGTAACTCAGTTTCTAACCAACATGATCATTCTGTTTGGCACAATTTGAATTGTGCTGTTTATCTTTCAATACCCACTTTCCTGTACTACAACAGTTACTTTGAAAACTTCAGTTTGGTTCAGAATGTTGTCTATATCTTTCACAAAATAATACCGATCTGCAACCAGCTGTTAAAGCTGCATTAGTGGCTAGAATGTAACAGTGAACAAAGCTCTTAGCCCTTGGAGTAGTCATTCATCATAAAGTGAAAAACAGGCCACTTATAAACCTGAGCAGTCTGGTACCCTCCACTCTCAGAGTCTTAGCATTTCTGTCCATAGTACCCAGACTGCTTTTCCATTGGTAGCCTTACCTCTTTGGCCCAAGTTTCACTGTGGCAGTTTAAAAACACGTGCACAATTCTTTGGCATTACTCTTAGCTAACACAGGAATCTAATGGTACACTCTACATATATAGATGGGTCTCAGTGATTTCTATGCTACACAACATGACTTCCAAGGCTGGGTTAGAAAGGACTTTAGATTCCTGGTTCACTTAGATACAAGCCTTTACAGTTGCAGCTTGTAGGTTGGAAGGAAACTAAATAGCCAAATGAAAAGGCCATGGGTAGCCATCTACTCCTAGCCTCAATGAGATCCTAGCTGACAACCACTATTGATATTGCAGTCTGAGGACTCCTTCAGATGTTTCCAGTCCTATCCTTGCCTGGTTGACGCCACTCAGCAGAAAAATAAGTTACTGTTGCCTGTCTTGCCTGGGCTGTTATTCTGTGAGGAAGAGGTAATGGGGACCAGTAGTTACATAGCTGAAGATAATCAGAACGGATCACCTCTCCCCCTCTTAAAATTATAATCTTCCTGCTACCTCTCATCTCCTTTCCTCTTAAGTGTCTCCATAGTTTCTGTAGCTACCTGATCAGCAGTTAATACTTCTCCTATTGTCTACATTTCCTAAAATCTTCTACTTTGAAGCAAGACAAATACACAGGACTCTCCCAGCCCCACAATTTAACTAAAAAAACTAGATGTTCCATTAAAATTGGTTCTCATTGTTCAATCTTGGTCAGAAAGTTCTTTATGAGGAATGAAATACAAAATTAAAAAAAAAAAAACTTTAAACAACAGTAGCAAGTTGGAACCAAGTTCAAAGCCAGTCTAATTTACACAATGAGTTCCAGGGCAGCCTGGACTGTATATAAGACTATCCTGTCTCAAAAAATGTTTTATATTTTAAATGAACTCAATAGATGGAAGACCTAAATATAAGAGCTAAAACTATAGACTCTAGAACCAGATATATCTGGGAATTTGGCTAGATAAAAGATAAATTTTTCAGCCAATATGGTCATGTCTTTAATCGCAGCCCCCAGGGAAGCTGAGGCAGGTTGATCTTTGTGAGTTCTAAGCCAATCTGGTCTACATAGAGTTTCAGGCCAAACAGGGCTACATAATAAGACATTGTCTTAAAAAAATAAAATTAACTTTTTGGTGAATGGTTAAAGAATAAGTAGCCATGTATAGAGAGGGAAAATACATAACATTTTAAGCATATCTTATGTCCTATATGAAAGCAAGCCCACTTCAGGTATATTAAAGACCTAAATAGCATGCCAAAGTCCTAAATCCTTAGAAAATTTTACAGAATATCTTTAAATTTTTAAGCTTAGAAAAAAACCCACAAAAACAAAGAGAAAAAGATAATTAATAGTAACTAAAATTGAAGACATGAAGAAATAACAAAACAGAAAGGGCAAAAAGCTAAGAGTTGGGAAAGAAGATTTATAGTAAAGCCAACTAAAAAGCCTGCTACCTGAGCCATAACCAACAAGAACCCAGCAGAGGACAAGATAGCTCACAAAGAAATGCTGAAATGTGTAAAATTATTGATCAGCAAAAAAGACATTTGAAAAACTAAGATTTCTCATTCTTAGTGTGAATATAAACTGATACCACCTTCTGGAAAGTTTGGCATTACATTACCTATAAAACAAAAAATGCTTATCCTACAACCTACCACTTTCATCATTAAAAATATCCATATGTCCTTCTGTTGTCTGTCTATGGATCCATCCATTCACCTGGCCATCTACGGATCATCTCCTATAGAAGCTCTGAGTCACAGCAGACACACAGAAATGTGCAATTCCCATTGCTTAAAGTAGCACAAAAACTGCAGACATCCCAAATGCCAATCCAATGGATAAACCAAATGTAGGTACCATTAGAATATGAACTAGCTATGCAGTTTTGGTACTACTATAACCCTTTGGGCTTTTCCAAGCCTGCCCCAGCTCCCAAATAAGGACACAGAGGCTTAGTTTTATTTACAATGTTTAATGGCATTAGTTTAGGCTTGCTCCTCAACTAGCTCTTAACTTACATTAATCCGTTTATACTGTTCTATGACTGCCACGTGGCTGGTTACCTCTCAGTTTCATATGTCTGACTTCTCTCCTTGCCTGACTCTTTCTCAGAGTTCCTCTCCCTGGAATTTCTGCCTATTTCTCTCCTCCTCTGCTATAGGCCGTTCAGCTCTTTATTAGCAGGTGATACTTTTACATAGTACATAAAAGATTATCCCTACATACTATATATGTATTTATTTTTATATTTAAATCTTAGAAGAAAAATTGGCAAATTTAACAGACATATATAAAGTAAAAAAATTAAAGTACTATTCTCTCACTACTCCTTACAGTCATAAGATTAAAAATAGTTACCCACGATAAGGGAACAAAAGCAATTTGTCTTGGCATCAGAACCCATAAAAATTATCTAGGAAAACGTGTAGGAATATTTATTTTTAGTGTAAACAAACAGAAAACACAATATGCCTACAGGAAATACATGTCATGCAATATTAAGAAACATAAACACACAGAATAAGCAATTTGGAGGTGGTATGTCAGAAAATGCAGGAAGGAACAAAGGACACCCTAATAGAGGTTTCTAATAAACCCCAGTTTCTAAGATTCATAGATATATTTTAATCCATTACAAGAAAATGCTCAGAAGGAAGAGAAGCCTCTTAAAGATAAAACTGCATTTGTTTAGATAGTGGCTAGATATTCTAACAGTTTCAAGCTACACACAATACTTCAATCTTTAAAATATGATAGTTTTAAATCAGACCAGTAAAATTTTACATAAACCAAAAAGGGGGGCAGGAGAAGAAAGGGTGGAAGGAAAGGAGGCAAGCATCCTGTGTGAATGTACAGACTGAAAAAACTCTGAGAACAGCTCTGGAAAGGAGCAGTCTCACTAAACAGGAAACTTACTGACCACACTACCACAGACAATCACCAAAGAACAAAACTGACCCCACACCACCAGACATTCACTTGGCTATAATAAATAGTCCACCAGTCCCTAATCAGAGAGGTGTCCTTCAGGAAGCCAGCGTGGGCAGAATGGAGTATCCTCTTCACTTCTGTATCAGCAGAAGCCACATGGGAAGAAGCAAGTACATTTGCCTTCCAGTTTAGGCAGGAGTTGGCAGGGGAAGGGGAACCTGAACTAAATCACCACCCAACAGTATTAACAAGGCACTTGACCAACAGCTGAAAGTTACAACAAAGTTTTCAAAAAATGTATTGTCCTATAGTTGGTCAAACTGGGCTCAGCCTCGGTCATGGTGGTGTGTCTGAATGCACTGAGAGGTTGGATCATCGGTAAATCCAAAACCTACTGTGATGCCACCCTTTGGAAAATGGTAAGAAAACTCCAGTTTTTACTAGTCAACTAGTGCTAGTAGTCAACTAGCACTCCAAGTACAATTGTTCCTGTGACAAGACCAAGATGAAGGGATGGGCCACTATGGTTCCCACACAAAAACAGCACCTGGCAGAGCCTGAACCTGAAACTCCACTGTGCTGTCACAATCAAGTCTGCTGTCAGAAGACTGAACACTACCCTATGAGATACATCTACTCTACAATAAATAGCTTAGTTTATGTAACAGCCACAAACATACCATAAAACAACAAACCCATCTACAGGATTGGAAATTCTAACTCTAGGTATAGCAACAACAACAAAAACTGAAAAGAGCTAACCAACTTGTACATTCATGTTCACAATTGAGCATTAACAACAACTCAAAAGTGGAAGAAGTCCAAGTACTCATCACTGAGATGGCTTAGTAGGAAAGGTGTTGGCTGCCAAGTCTAACTAATAATAACTGAGTTTGATCCCTGGAATCCACCTGGTATAGGGAGAACATAAGTTGTCCTCTGACTTCCACATACATACTATGGCATTTGTATGCCCACACACATACATATAAAGAAACAAATCTTTTAAAAGATGTTAAAAATGTAACAATCTTTATTATGGATTCTTTGGGATATAAAATAGACTTCGCTCTTAGAAATGCCCCCTGCATATATTTATTCAGCTGACTCCACTGAGGACTTAGAAGCAATGACATGTTTCTAACAACAGATATGTCCAGTGCTTATGGTTTTAGTTTCTAGGTATCATTTTCCACATCAAAAATAGGATCCTAAAGTCTTGGTTGAAATTTCTGAGAAAGTACAAAAAAACCCCTAAGTACTTAAAGAAGTACTCAAAATATGTCAAGAGAACATAAGAGTCCCATGAAAGGTTGTTCTCATTGGTCAGTTCTGGATAATTCAAACTTAAGCAAATGATAAACTCAGTTTAAGTTATTATTTGTTTATGATATAGAATGGGAAACAAACAAGTACAAACATATTCTGAAATTTTAAGCAAACATGTGGCAAACCAAACTTTTATTCAGGTACTGATGATCAGCAGTAAGAATTACAGAGCAACAATTATTGGCCTAGTTAGCATTCCTTGAGAAACCTTTAGAAAAAATTATTTTCAACAGCCAGGTGTGGTGACTCACACCTTTAACTGCAGCACTCAGAAGGTAGAGGCAGGAGGATCTTTGAGTTTGAGGCCAGCCTGGTCTAGAGTTCTAGGCCAGCCAGGGCTATAGAGAGAAACCTTGTCTCAAAAGAAAAAAAAAAGTATTGAAAGTTTTAAAAATCATTTTTGAAAAAGAAAAAAAGTAGCTTAATAAAGGTTTTTACTAGTTCAATGATAATTATTCCCCTGCTTTAATTTGCTTTCTTCATATATGGAATATTCTTTAAAACAAATAAAACCTACTTTGTGTCTATTCTAAAGCATATTCAAAGTGTAAAGAAATTATGGGTAGAGTGTGATAAATGAACTTTTATTAGTTTATTGTTCAAAGTACTATGATAGAGATTTTCTGAATTTAAACTAATAAACATGTTATAAATTATATCAATATCATTTACTTCTAAATTATATAACATAAAAACATTCAAGTACTAAAGTACAGGCTGACTTGGATAAAGTATGCTTGTAATACCTTTATGCCTGCTCTCTATACTAGTGTATACATCCCTCAAGCAACTACATCCCATTGTCTTTGAAAATATTTTTGACATAAACTTACAGAACTCATATTAACCAGAAATGTTTTCACTCTCATGTAGCTAATTTTCAGTTGCTGCAACGAATTATTTAATTCATAGGAAAGTGTAAGAACTTAAAAGACTAATGGCTTAGGGTTTCTATTATGGTGATGAAACACCCACCAAAGCAAACTGGGGAGGAAAGAGTTGACTTGACTTATGTGTACATATCACTGCTCCTCATCGAAGGAAGTCAGGGCAGGAACTCAAGCATGCCTTGAAGGAGTGCTGCTTACTGGCTTGCTCTCATAGCTTACTCAGACCACTTTCTTATAGAATCCCAACTCTGCTAGCAATCTTCCCATTGCTGCCTGCTGATAATTCCAGTGTTGGTCATGCTAAAAATACACTAACAAGTATCAAACTTTGCAACTAACATTACTTTTAGGAGGTGAAACATTAAGTCTCTACTATTCCTGCTATTTGTGCTTCTGATTTCTGCTTAGATTCCTGTTGCTGATCAGCAGTGACTCAGCTTGTGATACAACTGACCTGTTCACAGGTTTGCAATATTTCAATATTCTAAAGCTTAACCTATTGTGGAGATTTTTCTGCTGCTTTTGTTGTGCAAACCTTGTTCCTTAATTATAAACTACTGGTTAAATAAAAATAACTACAGCCACTTACTGAAGGGACTAGAGGTAGGTGGGTTTTGAGTTACCTGGCTAGGGGTTGGAGAAAGAGAGAGAAGGGAGGAGAGCTGTCATGAGAGGAGATGAACCAGCACATAGCCAGGAGAAACACCAAGTACTTTGGGTACACTGCTGGGGAAGTTGCCGTTAGAAATTACATTAGGGGTACCTCCTCAGTAACTGTCAAAGCCATTTTCATTTAACCAATAGTTTTTAATAAGGAACAAGGTTTGCACAACAAAAGCTGGTAAATGTGAGAATTCACTCGTAGGCAACTAGACCTCTGGGTACAGAATTTAGCATGTACTGCATCAGACCAAACCTCAACAATCTACTATTATACCATACTTATTTATTTTGTGGTAATGGAGATCGGACTCCATCACTGGTGCATGTGAGGCAAGCACGTTAAGCTACAACCCTAGCCCATCAAATATTTTACTTTAAAAAACATGGATAACTTTAATACAAGGTCTTAACAATGCTCTGATTATAAAGATGTTCCATTTCAGAAATGTTAAAGTTTTCAAAATTAAAAGCTGTCCATTCCTATGTGAGGAATTCATTTGTGAGCTTTAAGAACACCGTGCTTAAGTCAGAGCACCTGGCTAGAGTCCTTAGCATAAATACCACTTTTGGCTGGGTAATACCTACACAATTCTACTGCACTCTGGCTTAGTATTAGAAATGAACCTTCTGACAGCCATATAGATTCTAATGGAGCATCATAATGCTATGAGAATCATACATCATTATGGAACTACCATAATGGGCAGATTTAATAAACACCTAATCCTTGACTATAGCAGAACTTATATTATACTATTCCCCAAATGCAAAAGATTATCTGCAAGGAGAACATAGGAATTTTTATCATATTGGGAAAAATCTGAAAAGGTGTTGTTTTCATTCATATGACACCTCACAAAGACTAATAACTAATCTGGCAAGCACATTTTGTATAGATATATGTAACTCAATGAGAGAGAACTTTTTTTTCTTTTAGATATTTTCTTTATTTACATGTAAATTTCTCCATTCCCAGTTTCCCCTCCAAAAAACAAAGAAACAAACAAAAACAACAAAAACAAACCCCTGTTGCCTCCCCCCTCCCAGGCCTGCCACCCCGCCCTCTCCCACTTTCTGGCCCTGGCATTCCCCTACACTGGGGCACAGAACCTTCACAGGGCCAAGGTCCTAGAGAGAACTTTTATTAGCTTATGTCATCACACTTCCTCATGAAACAGTTGAAAGTGAAGAAAAGACCCAGCAGGGAGTAGAAGCACATCCCTTTAATTCCTGCACTTGTGAGACAGAGGCAGGAGGATCTCTGTGAGTTCCAGGCCAGCAAGGTTAATGTATTGAGTTCCAAGACAAAACAAACAGAAAGAACCCAGACAAGTGATGTAAAACTACTGGCTTATTACTTTCTTTTTTTTTTTTTTTGATTCTGTAGCCCGTTATCCTTCTCACTAAACTAGGTACCATGCAAACTCCTTTCTCAAACAGCCTAGTAAAATTATACTAGTGCCATCAAACAGTCACAACTAACTTTTAAGAGTAGACAGTCTTTTATTGCCCTCTCCACTGGTATTATCAAGCACATTACTTGCATAAAGTATGCAGGATTAGATTTACTAGGAAACCAAATCAACCTCATACAAAGTTGCACTGTACCATTAGTCATCAGAGAGAGAAAGTCAAAATTACAGAGATATTACTCTACACTAAGAGTTAAAATATGGACTTAACAAAACAAGCAGCAAACAAGGCCTTGATACTGCCAAGTAGCAACAAGCATGCTGAACATCTGGGGCTCTCATACTTCCCTGAGTAGAATGCAACATGTGTACATGCATTGCAGATGGATTTGGCAGTTTCTTACAAAGTTTAACAGATACTTTCCATACAAAAAGTATGTCCTAGTCAATCTCATTTTCTTACCCCCTAGATCACAATGTAGATGTTTTATTCAATCATCAAATCTGGCATCAGCCTGGCATGGTGGTGCACACCTGTAATCCCAGCACTTGGGAGGCAGAGGTAAGCTGAGGCCAGCCTAGTCTACATAGTAAGTTCCTGGTCAGGGAAAGGTACAACACAAGACACCATCTCAAAAAATAGCCTCCCAAAACCCAGAGAAAAACCAAATGTCCATTAGCTGGTAACTATCTAAACAAATTGTAGGGTTGAGCAGCAATAACAACAATAACAACAAAAAAAAAAAACCTAATACAAGCAACAACATAGATCAAACTCCAAAGCTTCACACACTATGTGGTTCCACTAAAATGACATACAAGAAAAACAGTAAACCAGAAAGACAGCAACCAGAGTGGCGGCAGTTAGCTCGGATCTGGCTGGGACAGGAGGCTAAACTACGTGACTTTTCTAAGGAGGTAGGACCATCCTATATTTGACTTGGTGGTGGGTGTACAACTGTATAAAGCTGTATGTTTCCACAGGATAGATTTTACTCTACACAAAATAACACCTGATGCCTACTCAAACTTTCTTCACCTAGAACATGAAGGGCTGTGACATCCAACTACTGCCCTCTATACAGAGTTAAAATCAGACTATACTTGTAGAAACATGCTGTGTTGTGTCTGGCTTTTTTAGAACTCTTAACTTACATCTGTATTGTATTACTGGTAAACAGTACAAATATTTCAAGTACATATGAATTTAAAATATCAAAACTAAGCCGGGCGGTGGTGGTGCACGCCTTTAATCCTAGCACTTGGGAGGCGGAGGCAGGCGGATTTCCGAGTTCGAGGCCAGCCTGGTCTACATAGTGAGTACCAGGACAGCCGGGGTTACAGAGAGAAACCCTGTCTCGAAAAACCAAAAAAAAAAAAAAAAATCAAAACTAGCATTTCTCAGATGTCTTTTGTATTAGAGAAGTGGCTATAGGTATCTATTTTTTCACCAATTCCTTTTCATTATCACAAACTACTACAAATATACAAAGAAATTATACCATATGGTATAAACTCAAAATTAAAACATTAAACATTTTTATGTTAGTAAAACATGACAAGCTGTATATAAGATCATAGACAGCTTATTAGTATTTACTAAAGCAGTGCATTGTGTTTTAGAAGAGCCATACAAAAACTTGACTTCTTAATACAACCTGGAACTGGAGCTGCAATCAAAGTTCCCCTAGGTAGTAAAGTCTTAACTTCACTCAGAGCATTTAACTATCCTTAGGAATAGTTCATTCATTCCCAAATAAAAACATTCCTGGGGGATGCCCAGTAATCATTCCACAGTTGCCACACTAAAGTCACTCTCCGGTGCAGAAAGAGGTAGATATTAGAGTTAGTAGGGAGTACTCTGTTAGGATGTCATATCTTTTGTAGCTGGAGGTACAGAAAGCTGAGGGCCTACATGGGTGCTGAGAACAAGTCCAGTCCTCTAAAAGAGCAGTGCCTGCTCCGGACTCCTGTAGACAGAATATCTTGTATGTTGTATGGATGCATCATCTATCAATTAAAAAGCCTATGGCTTACGAAGGAAACAGAGGTGGGACATCTAGAAGGAGAAAAAAATCTGGGATAGAGCCAGGGGAGAGATTTGCTGGGAAGATGTGACTAGTCAGACACATGGTACCTGAGCACAGGTAACCAGCCACGTGGTAGAATGTAGGGTAGAATAAATGGGATAGTTTAAGTTAGAGCCTAGCTATAAGGCCAAGGTATTTGTAAATATATTTTGAGTCTAAGTCTTATATCGGGGAGCATGGGTATGGGAGGAAGAACCAAGGACTAAGGTCAACAAGTTCCTGAGTCACTTATCCAGCCCCGAGTTCCCCATCTTATATACTAGATCTCTTTATTAATCTCAAGGCTCACAAAGAGATTGGAGGAGAGCACTCAGGAAACAACAGCTGCACGGCATTCATGAGCACTCGCCAACAGAGAAGGTGAAGGAAAAAACACACCATCCTAGTTTGTGTGTGGCTCTCAGTGAAAATCCCAAGCTGTTTTTAGAACACTAACTTCTCTCTTGTAAACTTCCTTACAGCAATAGGTGAGAAACTGCTGAGGATTTCACAAACAGATCTGGACACACCCCCACCACCAGACTGCAACTAGTGGTATTTTCTAAAGGCAAGAGAGACCTAACTGATGAGCTACTCAAAATGTTAAGTCTATCATCTATATCAATCAAGTAATTATGTGAAAGGACATTCTGCCAAATAACTCACATGTAGAAAATACACTATTATGAAAAAACATTTCATTAAGAAACAAAAAGTATATAATTATCTTATTTCAAATGAAAAAGAAACAGGTAAAACATTTGTTAAGTATTGCTCTTATTTTCACTTATATGCAAGTTTTTAACAAGTTGAAGGACATAAAATATCTGGGTAAAAACTGTTCCCATAAGCAAGTTTCAGTAACTAGACTAAAATTAAGGCATTCTGAGAACTTCTAGAAAACAAACTTAAATTTCTTGATCCTTGATGTCTGCACAATAAAATGTAAAAATCTTTCTAGATAAACAAATTCTCTGAAACTTTTTGACTCAGCCTGCCAGAACTAGGCACCTGTACTCAATTGGCTCAGCCTTGACCACAGTGCAATTGTCTGCCACTTCCTAAAATGTATTACAGCCTTTTCTGTTTTAAATGTTGCTCCCTATAACTGAAAGCTCTGCTCTGTCTTTGTACACTCACCATCCTCTGTGGTCCAGCTCAAATGTTATATCCTTAGAGAATCCCCCCGGAAAAGCCAGCTGCTCCCTCTTTTATAGCCCCACAGTATCTCTGGAGTGCACATTTGTCTGATCACATCACTCTCTCCTTTAGGCTAGACTGGCATTTAAAAAGAGGCCATTTCTTATCTTTCCAACTCTGTGTTCTTGACAGGTGTTAAGCTCCATAGCTGAACAGAATGGATGCCTCAAAATCAAAAGTAACAAAAATCTTCATTTAAAAAAAGTATATGTATAATTAGGTATCACTTGAAACAAAAGAATTTCTAAGTCAAACTATGTTTTGGTTATGCTGAAATTTTCTCTTATGAGTAAGACTGTTATATTTCTGGATCTGAACTGTCCCCCCAAGACTAATAAGTGAAAGGCAGTAACTATCTCCCCAAGGCAGCACTGGTCAGATGACTGGATTGTGAGGGCTCTACCTCAGCAATGGGTTCATCCATGGATAGATTTTTAGTACTGGCAAGTATAAGAAACCAGGAAGTGGGCTTATGGGAACACTGGAGACATTTTTGTTTGTTTTTGTTTTAAGACATGGTCTCTCATATAGCCCAGGGTGTCCTGAAACACTCTATGTAACCAAGAATGATATGAACCTCTGATCCTGACACTACTACCTCCCAAGTTGTGAAATTATAGGTGTGTCCAAGCATGCCATCTTGGAGACCATAACCCACAGGTTGAGAACTGCTGCTCTAGAATATATCTTAATCTAATCTCTTAGTCACTTGCTCACTATCTCTGCTTTTCCACTGTAAAGAGGTTAATGGCTCTGCTCCTCACTTCCTTACCACAGGCCAATGGGACTAACAACCATGAACTGAAACCATAAGCCAAAATAAATGTTTCTTCTTTCTAGTTATGTCAGATATATTGTTTCAGCAATGGATGCTGGGGGGACACACGATTTCCCTAATGGTAAGCCTATCTATCATTTTACCAAAGGTTTCAGATTCATTGTTTTTAAAAATTATTTTTCCTAAAAGCTCTTAAAATCTTTTCTTATTTATATCACATAGCCATTTTTAGTTATACCACTTAACAGCCTTTGCTTAATTTGTGTCTATAATAAACACTACATGTTATGGTAAAGGCACAGCAATCAACTAAAACACAATCAACAACATTACTGATAGAGACAGTATCTTCTGTTGATGTCAATGAGTCTACCCCAGAGTTAGAGAAGATCAGAACATCAATATAAAGTTCTCAACATGGATCATTATTATCAACAACATTCCACATCAAATCCTTATAAGTGAGCAATCTATGTGGTTGTTTAAATGAGAATGGCTCCATAGGCTCATGTATTTGAATACCTGGTCTCTAGTTGGTGGAATTGTTTGGGAAAGATTAGGAGTTGTAGTCTTGTTGGAGGTATGTCACTGGGAACGGGCTTTGAGGTTTCAAAAACTCACACCATTCCCAGCTAGCTCTCCCTGCTTCTTAATTGTAGATTAGATGTAAGCTCTCGCTTTTGCTCTAGCTACCATGCTTCCCACCATGATATTCATGGACTCTTACCCTCTTGAACCCTGAACCTCAAAATTAAATATCTTTTTCTACAAGTTGTTTTGGTCATGGTGTTTTGTCATGACAATAGGAAAGTAACTAAGACACCTATTAATCAAGGAAATTATCTTAACAACTACTTAAATATATCAGATCACATTTTCTCAGGATTTCATAGCTTAAAAAACCTTTTCTTTAATTTTCACTGTCTCTATTCAGTTACACATTCCAGCTCTCAAAAGAAGCAAAACTAAATAAGTTAAGAAATAAATAAATGAAAATAGGTCTTAGTTGATCATACAAGAGAATCTTGTCAAGTCTAAAAACTAGCACCATGGATATAAAGATATTTATTAATATGAGTAGTAACCAGAATTCTGCCTTTAATTGTAATCAACAAACACATTGTACAATGCACAATGGAGGATAGAGGTGATAACAGAAGGTAGTAATTGCAATACACTATTTAACTCTTTCCCACACTAGCAGGTTGTTACTCTTGTCCTTATAGAAGTTTAAGTAACCTGCCCAAGGCATTTTACCATTGGTATTTTAAACTAGAGATTCTGTCCTATCTCAGGACAAAAGGATGAACACAAATGACATAATAAAGGCACAAACTTTCAAAATTTTAAAGGTATAATGCTGGAACCTCAGAACTGGAAAACAACAATCACATTGAGACAGAAGATTCAAGAAGGGCCCATCTTGCTAGCTGAGAAGGATCTCCAGCCCTGCTACACTATACCAACAGAACACCAAGCAGCTGGGTGGGGTAAGGAGTATTTTTAAGAATCTTGATGAGAATGACCCCATCATTTTATCAATCATTTGCCAACACTGCCAATTGCAATCACTTTGGTGAAAAATTTTCTACAATAGAGAACTGCCTTAGATTTTACACAACTAATATCCAGAAACACTCTGTGTAATGAACCTCACAGAAGAACTCTGCCTCTGTACATGATAGCTATGCTTGCTGACTGAAAATCTTTTAACAGGGAACTTTTTAACTGGAAGATGTGTTTTGAAACTTTAGTTTCTTCTAAGTAGTTTACCATATTAATACTGTCTTTTATTTGTTTGTTTTGGCAACTATTTTCAATAGAATCTTTCTAATGTGGCATCCATGTAGCTCTGGAAATGTTTGAACTTCCTCCCTCCCATCCTGTCTTTACCCCTAAATTATTTATCTAGACAAAAGACATGAAGAAGTTACATCACTAATCCAAATTAGTGGATTAAAATTAAAACAAAAAAAAAATTCAAGAATTCTAAGAAAACACTGACTTTCATGAAACATCCCATTTTACCCATTTCTTAAAACTAGGTAACAACAACAACAAAAACCTTCATAACATTCACTCAGGACTAGGCACAGAATGACACAAATGCAAGGGGCATCTAGGAACAGCAAGTGAGGGAGTGGAACAGGATTCAAACAAAACTGGCCCAGTACAGTGGACCAAACACTAAGTGAAGAACTTCTGGCTAAAGAGTGTAGATTGGATGCATGCAGTTACTTCATGCTTCTTCAACTTTATGTCTAAAACAAGAGAAAAGAAAAAAAAAAATCAAGAGCACAAACACACAAGAAACAGAAACAGGAGCTTAGGAGTTTGAAAGCAAGGCAAGTGGTATTGACTACAGCAGGCAACTAAAAGCTGTTGCTGCCTAGCTTAAGTAGCAATCCAGGCACCTCGGATACATGCTTATTTACATTTTAGCATGAAGTGAAGTCCAGGGCTGATGTGTGTGTGTGTGAAAGAGAGAAAGAGAGAGAGAGAGAGAGAAAGAGAGAGAGAGAGAGAGAGAGAGAGAAAGAGAGAGAGAGAGAGAGAGAGAGGAAGAGACACTGGTTTTGAGCATGGAATCAATCACCTTGATCTTGGACTCCTTTGCCTCTGAAACTTTGAGAAGCAAAATTTTGTCCTTTACAAACCACCTAGCTTATTGTATTTGCTGCGGCAGCCCTAGCAGACTAAGCTATTGGGACTTTGTTAGGAAATTATCAAGACATGTCACCATATAGAGAAAGCATAAACATGGGCTGACAGTGTTTGCATTCTGCATAGACCCCCCAAAGACCTTCAAAGGAAAGCAACTCTAGGAAAGACAAAACTCAATACAAGCAAACAAATTAATCCAGAGGAAAAAGTA
>NW_022196904.1:100829264-100847506 GCF_008632895.1 Mastomys coucha | reverse complement strand
GCATTTCCATAGAGAGAGAAGACATTTCACACATAAAACAGACTTGGCATAATTTTTAAATAATTGGGGGATGTAACTTAGAAATAATACATATTACAGCAAACCAAAACCAAAACCAAAACTAAAACAGATTTCCTCTTTTATTTTAGAGACTGTTTAACTGGGCAGAAAATTATCACCCCAAAAAAATTTTGAAGGAATTCCTCTTGTGATGTTGCTGAACACACCAGCTTCTTCTATTTTGAAGCTCCCCACACCTTGCTCTTGCCATCCCTCCCCAACACCTGCAGGAGCTTTAGAATTCCATATGCTCTCCAGTACATGGTCTATTTTACCTGCAGTGCTAGGTTCTCGCCCGTCCTGCTCACTGTGAAATTCATCTCATGGTCCTGGAAACTTTCCTTAAGTAACTTAACTTCTTTGACTTCCTTCATTTCTTCTGTCCTCTCTCTTGAGTTCTAACTATGCGGGCCTTGGCTCCACTAACTTGTTCTAAGTGTGTGTCTGTGTCTGTGTTGGGGGGGGGTGTTTCTCATCAATTTTTTCTTTTCCAAGTTTTTCTTTCAATTCTTCTACTAAGGTTTGTTTAAGATAGGGTCTCACAGAGGCCAAAACCAGCCTGGAACTTGCTACTTATGTAAATCAGGCTGGCCTCCAGTTCACAGAAAAGCTGGAGCAGGTAGTTTCTTAAATGACAAAAATGGTAGGTATGACTGTAAGAGGAAAATGTGTACAGTCAATAGTCTTTATAGCAACTATGGCTTCTCAACACTGGTTCTATTGACAAAATTACAGGAATTTGGTTGGTTTTGGTTTTTTTCTTCCTTTCTTCCTCCCTCCCTTCCTTCTTTCCTTCTTGTTCAGAGACAGGGTCTCTCCATGTACCTGTGCCTGTCCCAGAACCCTCTACATAGACCAACTCACAGAAATCCACCTGACTCTGCCTCCCAGAGTGCTGGGATTAGAAGAATGTGCTACCACACCTGATATACAGGAGTTCTTTGTTAAGGGAGCTGGCCTGGCCCTAGAAAGACATTTGGCAGCATACCTGGTTTCTACCCACTAGATGTCAGAAGCACATCTGCTGCTCTTTTCTGAGTCCCCCATACTGCCAAACATAACCCCTGTCACCCATTAAGGACCATCTGCTAAACTGATAATTTAGAGAAAAAAAATCTGAATTCAACTCATTGTGGCGAGGGACACTTTTAATGTCAGCATTTGGGAGGCAAAGATGAAATGTTTACAGAATACTACTAAATTCTAGTTTAAAATATGGAGGTAATTATCTGCTATCAGAGATAGTATGCAGAAACTGTTAAGCACCTAAGTCATATGCTCATCTGCTCAGAAAGTAACTATAGTAAGTTATAGTGAGGAAGGCTAGAGTCAGCCAGCCTGGAAGGAGAGCAACCACTTAGAAGGACATTTGAGTGATAGAATAATTACAAAATGGTAACTGTACAAGAGACATTTCTTACATGAAGAACTATATTTAAAAAATCAAAAAAGGAAAAGAGGAAATCAAAACTAAGTTCTGGCTTAAGCAAATAGATGAGTTAGATGTAGAGAATGGATGAACACCTACAACCAAGACTGTAATCACAACCAAGAGCTGAAGTGGCACAACTGTGCTTACTCAGGAGAAAGTCAGCGCAGGAATGCAGGAGTAAAACCATGATCATAAATGTGACAGTACAGTACAACACCAACAACTCCCTAAAACAACAAATTTGCAAAGCTCCAGTCAACAGCCCAATCATCCAGACACACAGAAGTGCCAACTACCAGTGCCAAAGTATCCTCTCCTGCTCCTATATGTCCACTGTTTTCTCCACAGAACTGGAGTCATATACAGCCTGCATTCCATCTCCTTTCACTGCAATAAATGTTAAGCTTCAGAATGAGCCAACCTTTATTGATACTCCAGTTTAAGACACTGATGGGTATTACCTGGGAAGCCTCTCACAGGCAAGAACTGGTGCTCTGCAATAAACAAAATAAAAAATGACCAATGTGGCACTGCAGCAATTCCAAGTAGTTTAACAAAGAGAGATAAAATTAAAAGAATACTAATTTGATATGGTCTTTAGTAGACAATGATGAAAAGATTTCTTCTACAAGAAACAAGACAATAGAGAAACCAATAGTTATTGAGGATCTCTCCTATACCATTGTGAAGCTGCTGCCCTCAAATGAGTTAATACATAAAAAGCATATGGGACCGTATCTAGTATCCCAATAAATATGTTATTACTATCATCATTAGATGCCAAAACCCATATCCAAATGCAAGGAGTGACAGCACAGGGAAAAAACCATCAAGGTGTGCAATTTACATGTCCACTTTTTCTAAATTACATGTCTTTTCTAATTTACATGTCTTCTTTTTCTAAAAGCTTTCTATATGCTTTGTGTGCTGAAAGTATCATTTTAAAAACTTCGGTGCCAGATGTGATGGCACACAAAGGCACAAGAAGCTCTGTTGAGTAAAAGGGCATTCTGGTCTATACATTTAGGGAGCTCCAGGTCAGCCAGGACTACATAGGGAGACCCTGTCTTGAAAAGAAAAACCTACCAAAACATTAATAAATACATTCCTTACTGTTCATACTCGATAACACTTGAGGTGTCTATTCTAACTTTCTCCTACACAGCAGAATACTCATATATGCTATGACCCAAACCTTTATAAGGAACAACTACCAGGCAATAGTTAAAACTGGAGGTACTAAAAAAGCAAGCAATCTCAATATCAAAATCAGTATTGCACAACTAAAAGTCACATGGCAGAGTAAAACAGTGATGTTCTCCTCAATGAACACCACCCTCTCCTTTTGCTCTTTTTGGGGTACAATTTAGGAGTACTAGAATGCTCGAACTTGTCCAAATGAACAAGCTGAAGAGCTGAGGAATGCAGACTCCAGAACAGAAAGGGTGAGCTCTGCTGTCCCTCTATCTTCAGCCATGAGAAAAGCTCTCCAACAGAAATGCTGACCATTGACAACTATCAAAAGATGACACCAGAGATCTAGATTTATCTCAGTGAAAAAACCTTAAAATAACAGAGCTCTCCTAAGAAGAAAAAGCTGTTATCAGGATAAGTCATGGATGTGGAAACAGCTTGCCAATTATGCTGTGGAAAATCTCCAAGCAGAGGATAGCCAGTTAGAATTCAAAGCCTCCTTCCATCCTTACAACCATACAAATGAATATTTACTAATCTATGCTCCAGCAAAAACACTCCCCTTAACTTGTAATATATACAGAAAAACAAATGTGAGAAACGTCACCTCTGCTGTCAAGGAATTCCCAAGGAACATCATAAAATGAGTACGGCAGTCCAGAACCACAATAGCTGTTCCAAAACACTGTTTATGAACTGCCAAGTGAGCTCGACTCTTATACTGAAGCCTTCTATGGAGAAAATCCTTAGGTTAAAATGCTCAAGACTCTTTGACAAAGAGGGTCTATGGATTGTGTACGGAGGATTTGAACAGGTGAAGTAAGTAGGAAAGAGGGACAGCATACTAAAGCTAGCTGGAGAGAAGCCTGTTTGTCTACATTAAAAACTTGTTCCAGGGGAGAGAGATAAGCTAGGAAAGGGGAGGCTGCGGCCAGAAGCAAGTGTACAGTGCTTTCAATACCAGGCTGCACACAGCCTACACAGCAGCCACTCAGACTGACAACTGTGTCCTAAGAATGAAATTCCCATGTCAACCCTGCTCATGGATCACAGAAAGCTATTCTTCTTTTAATTTTTTAAATCCAGCAATTTAAAAATCATTCCTAACTCAAACAAAAACAGGCTGGGAGCTGGGCCACAGTTTGTCAATCTGTACACTAAGATGCCCGCCTCCAGCTGTTCTCCAAGGGACATTTGTTCTGGAATTTCAGGACCAAAATAATCTTAGCTTACTTAACAACTGTATGAATTCACACATACAATCGAAAGCCACATCCATAAACATCAGAACTTCTCTGAAGCAAAACAAAGTTCTCTAGGGTTGTTAATATAGCCGGAATAGGCACAGGAAAGCTTTTAATTCTGTACTTTATTTTTCACTTACTAAATTCAAATACCTGAAGAAATAGAAACTATTTGTAGAGCTCTGAGGTAACATGGACTGAACTTAAGAGGATGAAAAGACCTGATGGAGGACCCAAGCTCTAGTCCCCCACCTGTGAGTCCTTATTTGAACAAGTCACTTTCAACTTGAGAGCTGCACTTCCCACCCCTGTGAGAAGTAAAGTGGTTTAAATTACTAGCTGATCACCATGATTTCCCCTTAGATTTAGCACTGTATGATTCAAATACTATTTGATAACAAAGGAAATAAAACTCATTACTAAAAATACAAACAAGAGAAAGGCTTTGGGTATATGAATGGGCCAAAAGGCCTTGTTTTGAAGTATCTAATGCTACAAACAAAGGAAGAGAAGGGGAGAAAGCCCACGTTATTTGTTTAAGAGATCACTAGCTTCCTTTTGGAACACAGTCCTAGTAATTCAGAAGCAAATATGGAAGTAGAAGCAACCTTGTGAATGAAGAATGAGCGAGGCTGTCAAATAAAAAAAGCCACTATCTGGATAGCTAAGGAAAAGGTTTGCATTTCAAGAGCAGTACTGCGTCCCAGGAAGCAGGAACTGCGGATAAAGTACTGAAAGCCAAGGAACAGGAAATAAAGCATAAAACCCAGACTAGAAGAAAAGCTAGGCTCATCTGATAAGGGAGATCTCCTCAGATAAGGGAGAGTTCAATCCTCCCAGAGGTAAAGCTAGCATGGCGGTATCAGTTTTTAAGACAACAGGTATGCTCCTGCAAAGCAGGATATGTGCACATCTCTATCTGGACTTCTACAAACCAAATTATTAATATACTCTTATGCAGGGTCCTACTTATTGATCTAGTTTCTAACTGTTGGAAACTAAGGGTTAATTTTGTCTCTTAGATTGGAAACCAGTACC
Source organism: Mastomys coucha (assembly GCF_008632895.1). Classification (NCBI taxonomy): domain Eukaryota; kingdom Metazoa; phylum Chordata; class Mammalia; order Rodentia; family Muridae; genus Mastomys; species Mastomys coucha. The sequence continues at coordinate 100,842,538 of NW_022196904.1, read as the reverse complement.
AAAGGAAATGAGGGTTAGCTTTTTCTTAAAACCTACTACTTCCTTCCTTGTTATTTAGTACAAAGTACAAAAGGCCCGACTGGACCACAGGAGGACTCATGTCCCCCCACTTCCCAATCCTCAGTCGTTGAAACTGTTTCCAGAGGCAGGATCTTTAATTCATGCTCATCTGCGGTGCTGAGACTCAGTGATGCCTTAGAGACAAATACTGACACACACAACTCAGCCTTAAAAAAACAAAAAGACAACCCACTAAGTTTGATAACACACACTTTTAATCCCAGTATCAGGGAGACAGAGGTAGGCAAATCTCTTAAGAATTTCCAGACCAGCTTTTCTACAAGTGAGTTCCAAGCCAGTCAAGTCTGGACTTCAAAGTCCACATAGTAAGATCCTACCTCAAAACAGCAAAACAAAACCCCAGAAATCAACTTATTATCCATCTAACGAAATTTTAACCATACAGGTACAAAACAATAAAGTAATTTTGCATTGTGCCATGGGTTGTTTGTGTAGCAACAAATTGCTACAATTAAGAAACAAAAAAGCAAAAAACAAACTAAACATTTAGGAATTCGAAATGATCGTGCATGAATATCAAGATGCTAATTTCAACTTAACACTTGGCATCTATTTAAGGTATATGATAAGTCCAAAGCATTAAGCCTGACGATCAGCAGTTAAAAATACATGTTTGAATATGCTGGGGATATTTATAAAGCCAACGGACTATTAATATGTCGAAATCCACTGGCTAGTGTAGGTTTCTACCTTTAATCTTCTACTACTGACTGTTCACAGGAAGCCAAGAAGTCCGGGAATCTTATGTCACTCGCTTTTAAGAATTTAAGTCACACCAAGCTGGCAACACAGCAAAAGATCAAAATTCCAAACAAAACGTTTCTTCTCTCCATATGGTAAAATTAACTCGGCCATTTCCTACCTTCCCGTTCAAGCCCCACTTAACTACTTTTTCAACGATCCTGGGTAGGCCCCATTTAGGCTAGCCAATAGTACTACGAAGTAACAGGAGGGGGGTTGGGGGTGGGGTGCCCGACAACTCTTTTAACAGTTAAGTCTGCCTTCCCACAGATCTCAACTTAGGTGTAGATTTCACAAGCCCTGTAAGCTATACACTGTCAAACCCCAGAAGCAGCACCGTCACCCCGTCCTGCCCACGGGCAACTGTTCCAGAATGTTTTCTTTGAAATGATCTCTAACTCTCTCGGCTCGACGGTGTGTGAAGTCTGGACTTCAAAGGCCACTTTCTCTCCGCAATACTCCCCCCGACCCCCGGGAGCAGGACCCAACCCCCGGTCCAGTCTTTGATGCGTTCGCCCCTCGCAGCCGGGGGTCTCCCCGGGCTACGTGGCCCCGGGAATCAGCGGTCTCCAACTGCCCGCCGCGTCCACCGTCCACCCGGCCGCACGCCTGCCCGGCCCTAGCCTGTCTCCCGCCCCGGGCCTGCACGACTCCGAGCGGACCGCAGGCTTCGGGCCTAGTCTGGCCCGCCAGACCCTCACCTCCTTCGGGACCAGTTGGTTCTCCTCGCCGGGCACCATCGCTCAGACTCCGACCGCTCGTCTCCGCCCTGCCTGCGGGGGACCGGTGGAGGTGGCGGCGGCTCTGTGTCTCAGGAGAGAATGGCAGTGGCAGTCATCCTCCCAGCCGCCTGCGCTCCAGCAACTGCGGAGGCCTCCGCTCAGGCCTTAGACACCAGCGCGCAGACACCGACCCAGGGCGCCGCCGCTGCTGCTGCTGCCGCCGCCGCCGCCGCCCCTCCCCCGGCCCGCGGCAATCAATGGAAAAATGGCGGCTGCCGCTCTCGCGAGAATTCAGCGCAGTGGGCGCGCGGCCCGGCGCCTGGCGCCTGGCGGAGGTACGCCGGCGGCCGTCGCGAGCCCGGGATCTTCTCGCTTCTTGCTCAGCCTCGGGGTACGCAGCGCTGCGCTGGTTGAGGGCCGGTGTAGGCGCTTTTCATTACCGGGAAGCCGGTCCTCCCAGCCGCCGGCTCCCTCTGTCGGCCGAGGGAGGGACCAGGCCCCTGCGTCACGGACGGGCTCCAGTTCAAAGCCCCCCCTTTCAACCCTACAGTCCGACTCTTCCCTCTTGCTAAGCGCGGCCACTGCAGCCCCTCTTCGGGAACCTTTGGCCTCTAACTGGTAAACACCGCGCCTTGTAGAAAAATCACCTTTCTGGCTATCGCCCTCAAGGCTCCAGTCCTTGTCTGTCCTGTTTTCGTGGCCGCCAGTGACTCGGCTCCTTTAGCCCCACTCTCCTTAGGGACCTCGGTGCCCATCAGCTAGCCCTTGAAGCCCCTTCGAGAGGAGTCATTACACTTAGAGGTGTTCCCCTGCACCCTTCTGGGTAACTTCCTGTCAGCCTCCGACGGGGTCAAGTCTGAGGGAGCCTTTGAGAGCAGAGCTGAAGTGCGCTTCAAACTGTGCTGGCCTTTTGAGTATGTTTTTTTGTTTTTGTTTTGTTGTTGTTGTTGTTTTTTGTTTTTTTGTTTTTTTTGTTTTTTTTTGAGAATTTTAATCTCCTCTGACGGTAAATACCATGTGTTATATACCAAACAAATTCCCTATTAGTCATTTTCCTTAGCCGCACTCCTTCCATTATGAAGACCCAGCGAGACGTCTTTCATGAAGACTTTTGGCAAACTAGTCCTTTTACAGCCTGCTGAGCTAAATTCCATTGTGCCATGTACCCAACATCCACAGCGCCAACTCTTTTTTACCTGTGCTATTGGCTCTCCAAACTTGTTTCTATTGTACACTCCACACCCAAGAAAAGCTCTCCATACAGTTATGTAAGGTTTATTAGAATTCTGCTATTTGTGGCACTGTAAGCCATCTATAAAATCTAAAAATTATACCAAAGACAGATATTTAAAATAAACGAGATTTTAAGTAGTAATGGTAATAAAACAAAATCCATTAACCTTACTGAAAATATTTAGTGAACTCACTCTGATTGACTAGGTTTCATTAGTTTTTAAAAAGCTAATTCTTTGTGAAACACTTATTAAAATATCTGATTCAGTGTTCAGGTTATTTCTGTACTTGGCTTTAATAGCTGTCATAAGCTGAAACAGGTAACCCACAAAGATTTTTGATCCTAATGCAAGAAGCGTGTTTTCAACTACTCTTACTAATACAATGCTCATTTTTATCTGTTTCAGCTTCCAGCCATACAAAGGGTTTTGTTGAAATTCAGCTACTAATTTTCCATCTTTCCTAATGTCAACCAGCATTTTTATGTGTTAACAGGTGGGCTGCAGTGCTGGGGGACTTTTCAAACATGCAGGAGGCTCTGAATTCGATCCCTACTACCTTCTCCCAGAAGTCAACAAACAACAAAATAAAAACAAAAATCCAGATAGACTAAAAATTCTTCAAATACACTACTCAGATTTCTGAAAAGGCCAAAGAAATTCTACCTTCATGTTTAAGTGTACGTATGATGAGTTTGGGAAGAGTGTTTAATTATTTTTTAAAAATTTATGTCTATCGGAGTGTACATGAGCCACAGTCATGCAGCTCACAGATGTTGGAAGAGGCACCAGGTCTTCTGCAATTGGTGTTATGGGCAGTTGTGAATCACTTGGGTCCTCTGCAAGAGCAACAAGTGCTCTTACCTACTGAGCCATCTCTCTAGCCTTAATATTTAAATGTTTCAAACTTCATTCATCATAGAATTTTAAGAAATACTGCATCAAGATTCTCTTGACTATTGAAATGTTGATGCTGCTATAAATTTGTTCTAAAGGTGAATAACTCAACTTGCTTCCCCAGGATCCCCCTGGCTGGCACGTTTTGAATCAAATCACAAAGTGGGAGTATTTCCAAATCTGTTTCAAGTATGCCACTCCCATTACTTTAGTGAGCTGGTTCTGTAGAAGCCTTGTTAGAAGTTAGGTGGCATTTTACTTATCCTATTTTTCCTTCATGTTTACACTGTTATCTCCAACTCATGACCTCTTTCTTGGAATCCTTTCTGGATTCTTTTATCTTGGTAAAAGTCGATTTAACGGAATAATAATATAGCAAGTATCTTAGTCAGGGCTATTATTGCCATGGGAAAGCACTATGACCGAAAGCAACTTGGCACAATAGGGTTTTATTTGAGCTATACTTACACATCCATATCATAGTCCTTCATTGAAAAAAGTCTGGTCAAGAACTCAAACAGGGCAGGAATCTTGAGGTAAGAGTTGATGCAGAACCCCTGGAGGGGTGCTACATCTTGGCTTACACTCATGGCTTACTCAGCCCAGGAATGACACAACTCACAGCTGGGCCTTCCCCCATCAATCACCAATTAAGAAACTACCATATACATATATATATATATATATATATATATATATAGAGAGAGAGAGAGAGAGAGAGAGAGAGAGAGAGAGAGAGAGAGAGTCCAGTCTTATAGAGGCATTTTTGCAATTGAGTTTCCCTCATTTCATATGACTCTAGCTTGTGTCAAATTGACATAAAGCTAGAGAATTGACTTAGCTCATATAACCTGAACTAAATCTTAATATACCAAGAAGCAATAAAAGCGAAGAACCTCTGAATTGTTACCCACATTGCAAAGAACATACTTTTCACTTAAGAATAGTGAGATTCTAATGTTGATCTATGGACTAAATATTGATAAAATTTATCAATATCTCAGGAACACAGGAATACAGTAGAATTCATGGAGAGCCGTACAGTAGAGTTGAGAGGGAGAGCAGAGCAGCACAGAGAGGCAGAAGGAGACGGGTTTACCGGGAGAGTTTTCCAGAGACAGATTGAAGAGAGAACAAGCTAGACACAGGTAAAGACAGAATGAGCAAGAGAATGAGAAGGAGCCAGAAGATTAGAAAAGATTGCTAGAGTCAGTTTGAGGCTAAGCAGAGCATTTCAGAGGCTGAGAGAAAAGCTGAAGCAGTCAGCATGGAGAAGAGTTTTGTACCAGAACAGTTGACCAGCCAGTCAGAGATCAGAAAGAACAAAAAAGAGTGAGCTTATTCAGCAGCAAGTCTCGGAGGCTGAAAAGGTTTTAGACCTAGATAAGATGGTATGGAGCCCAGAAGTTTCCAGGGCGAGGCCTAGGTTAGCAGACAGAGGCAGTAAGCCTCCCAGACAACAAGTACAATAGAATGAAAGTTACTTTTACATATGGCATTCAAAGTGGTTGGGAGGAAAACCCAACATGATTAGAGAAGAAGAAAGCTCACCAACACTGCAGAAAGCAGAGGACATCTGACAGAAATGTTGCAGAGGAAAAAGTTGCCTGGGTTGGCTCCAGAGGAAGCATCAGTTCTTCGAGTTCATCTGGATGCCCAGAGAAACTCAGGGAGACTCTGAAGCAGCTAGAGCCTTAAGCTCAGAGCAAGAAATGACTTGGGAGCCTCTGAGACAGTAAATCTTATGGAATCACAGCCACCCCAAATGACAATTCTGATTGTAAACACATTTAACAACTAGGCGTACTACAGTACTGTAGCTTGTATTCTGCAACAGAAAGGGGCATTCATGAAAAAAACTAGTGAATTTCAGTCCTACTTTCCTTTGATGATCTCATTCATTCATTCATTCATTCCTTGGATAATCTTTTTAAATCCACTAAATATCTTAACTGTAACATGGGAATAGTAATATTCCTTTTTTACAAGGCTGTAATAAACAATAGAATAACAATCCCAAAGCTAATGTAGTTATGATTATATGAAAAATATCTACCAGGCCTCATCCTAGGAGCTTCACATCTATTATTTCTCACTTAATTCTTTCAATAATTATATTTATGAGTACTACTGCTGTCCCACCCTAAAAGTGAGAACATTAATATAAAATGTAGACAGAGTTTGATATGCTACCTGGTGCACAAAAAGCAATCAGCATGTGCTGGGCACAGTCTCTGCATTGGGCAGTTCCACGAGGGAAGACACAGCTTTGAAACTGCATTAGAGCAGCTGGTCTTAGGTACATGTTGAGTTAGTCGATAATATAGTCACTTCGCTAGAACACAGACCTTTCCAATTACCCAACAGCTAAGCGTTCTTTGTGTCATGTTGTTGACTGTTTTTACTTATGTACTATCTCCATGAAAGTGATATGGAAAAAGCCTCATCTAGAGTTTTGCAAACACTGGAGTTTCAAAGTGAAAGAATAAGGAGGCATCATTATAGTAAAGTGGGTGGCAGGGTGCAAATGTTTCTGAAATGATTCATAAGATCTTGATGATAGAATAATGGCTATTATAAAATTTTGGCATGTGAAGATGTCTCAGTATTGCTTGAGGATGTTAAGGGTGAAGTAATAACAATCACTTGATAGCATTGTGAGAATTATAGGTAATATATATAGAAAGATAACTTTTATATAGTAATACTCTGGAATAAAAAATGAAACAAAAAGTAAAAAGAAAATAAGTTTATTAATTTTAATTAAAGTATTATTCATTATAACATTTATTATATCTTGTGTTACATAACACATGTAATATTAATAGTAAACATTAATATAATATTTATTATAATAGAATTAAAATATTAAATTAAAAAATTTAACTTACATGTAGAAATATATTGATATAAATTGAAAAGAAAATACCAGTTAAAAATTGGCAACAACAGGGGACTGGAGAGACAGCTCAATGCTTAAGAACACCAGCAGTTCTTCCCCAGAGTCAGGGTTCGATTCTCAACATCCACAGGGAGGCTGGCAACTGTCTGCAACTCAACTTCCAGGGGTTCTGATACACAGACGAGCAGACAGAACACCAGTGCATGTAAAATAAAAAATAAATAAATAAATAAAACTAATCATTTTAGCTGGGCAGTGGTGGCGCATACCTTTAATCCCAGCACTTGAGAGGCAGAGGCAGGTGGATTTCTGAGTTCGAGGCCAGCCTGGTCTATAGAGTGAGTTCCAGGACAGCCAGGGCTATACAGAGAAACCCTGTCTTGAAAACAAACAAACAAAAAAAGAGCATCTAAAAAGACTCTCAGCCTTACTCAAGTCAATTAAATGCAAATGAAAACGAAGCAGGATCTTTAATTTCAGATTTAAAACACCTACGGGAAAACAGGCTCTTCCTCCCTCCCCCCCCCACAACCCCTCCCCTCCTTCCCTTCCATCTACCACCTCTCTCCCCTGTGTCACTTTTACTATTTAGCAAGTAGGAGATTGTTAGTCTCTGGGCTTGCTTTTTAGTTCAGCTAATAGGCTTTGATGCTTGATTTTCTACTTTTTAAAAGTTCACAGGAATTTTACTTGAGTCTCACATAAAGTGGCCTAGTCCTCATCAGTTTTTTTATAAATATATTTACTTAATTCTTGTGGTCTTTCTAGAAGATAATCATTTCTTTCCCTCAAAGTAAATTTTTTCCTTAAAACAAAACAAAGAATTGTTAGTTACTATTTCCTTTTTTCCTCTCTGTTTTATGGCTTCATAGTATCATCTAAGGTTGTCACTCAAGGTCTTTCACAAAACAATACAAGTCATTGTATCTCACCTAGCAATATAGGTAAGTAAATAAATATCCATTTATATAAATTTCCTGTTGATAAAATTAATAATTAGATGCTCGCCATTGATAGAATTTTATATATTTACAGAAAATTAGGTCATTCCAGAAACCTTGTTCTCTGTTTCTAGGCTGTAGACAGACTGTGGCCTCTGAACTTCAGCCCTCATCACCATTTGGTGCACAGCAAACATTTAAGGAAGTCCTGTTTCTATTGCACCACAGTCTATGAGGTGTCATAAATCCCACAATGTCTCATTTGATTCAATTACAGAAGCCTTAAAGTTTATTATGCCTTTGAACATAAGGCTCTTGGGAAGATAAAAATACAGTGAGTAAAACTTAGAGGGTAGTGTCTTTTTTGTTTTTGTTTTTGTTTTTTTTTTTTTTTAGTAATTAAAACTTTATTGCAAAGAATTGAAAATAAAGAACATAACATAGCAGGATTAGGCAAAACCAAAGTCTCCACATGTCAAAGGACTAGGAGAGTTAGAAGAGCCGTTCAAAGCTGGGCTTTGTAGTGCGCTCTGCATTTGCACTGTAGATTATATTTTTATGCACCTGTCTAACATACACACACACACACACACACACACACACACACACACCCCATAACAGAATCAAAACTAGAAAAACAATTAGGCTTATACCCTCTCTTGTGGCTCATGTGTCCTTTACTTGCATCCTGTCCTTCCTCATCCGCTAGTATTTACCTTTTCTTGATATCCTTTTTACATGTTGTACTATATACTCATTTATACATTTATATATATATATATATATATACACATAAGTATACATATATATATATATACATATATATATACACATATACTTATACATACACACATATGTATATAAATGTGAGGGAGGACATTGGTATTTTTCTGAGATTGTGTGGCCTCAGTTAATACACAATCTAAGTCTAACCATTTTTCTGAAAGCTTTATGACATCATTTCTATTTAGAGTTAAATTTTATATGTGTACCAGATTGTTATCAACAGTCCTCTGTTGATGGTCAACCAGCTTGGTTCCACTTCCTTGCTGTTGTGAATAAGCAATAATGAACATGGAGTACAAGTATGTCTATGGTAGCTTCCTTAGTTCCTTTTCTATTGCTGTGATAAAACAGCACAACCAAGTCACCTGATAAAAGTAAGAGTTGAACATGGTTTATGGTTCCAGAGGGTTAGAGTGCATGATGGCCCAGTGAGAGAACAGCTGAGAATCAACATTTTAATTTACAACCACAAGGGAGAAAGAGATCACCAGGAATTGCATAAGCCTTTTGAAACCTCAAAGCTTACCTGTGACACACATTCTACAGCAAAGCCACACCTCCTAATCCTCTCTGAACAGTTCCACCAACTAGGAATCAAATATTTATATATGTGAGCCTATGGGAGCCATTCTCATCCAAACTGTCACGTCCCATCCCCTGGCCCCCCATAAGCTCATGGCTGTATCATAATGCAGAATGCATCCAGTCCAACTTAAAAGTTCCCATAGTCTTTCACACTCTAAACAATTTAAAAGTCCAAAATCTCTTCTGAGGTTCAAGGCAATCTCTTAATTGTAACCACGTGTAAAATAAAATAAAAAACAGAAACAAAACAACAGGTGTTGTGCATGCTGTCATAACTGCCAGGAGTTCATATGCAGAGTGCAGCTCCCCTGCTCTGTCCAGAAACACCATTTCCTTATAGTCATCCACTGCCTCTGGCTCTTGCATTCTTTCTTTTCCTACATCAAGATGAACCCCAAGCCTTGGGAGAATGTGAGATGTCGATGCCTATTTATGGCTGATCATTCCACAGGCTCTGAAAGAAGGTTTTGATTTTAAAGGCAAATTAGAAAATGTGGAGTGTCAGAAAGTTCACTTAGCAGAGTGAATCTCCATGCACTGCCCTAACATGAGCATGGCACAGTGTGATCTCACCACTTAGGAGGTATAGGAGAATCAAAAGTTCAAGGTCAAAAAAAGTTCAAGGTCATCCACAGCTACATAGTGAGTTGAGACCAGTGTGGCTTACAGGAGACACTAAGAGAGGTAGGAGGCGGGGAGGTAGACAAAGTTCATTTACTATATAGTCAGTTTCCACTAAGTATCCCTAAGGTGTTGGTCATTGTTATACAGGCTTAAAAGAGTGTAACAGAGAGAACTGACTGGTTTTTTGCATCACTGAATAAAGACAATGAAAATAATGAAGGGTGTCAGAATCGTGTGTGTGACATTGAATTCAACAGATATTTGTTGAGAGTTTTTTTGATGAGGCATGCCACATGAGAGTGTGTCAGATAGGTGAATAAGAATGTTCTCCACTCTCAGGCAACTCACACTAGCTCAGCACTAGATAATGTGTGAATCTGGAAATCCACATCAGGGCATACAGTTTGGTGAGTGGAGCCTGGTTCAATGTGAGCTTCCACTTGCTCATAGCCAAATCTCCACATCCATAGCACAAGTAACATGACCGCACATAGCAGCCCTAGCTATAACTAAACAAACCACCAAGATGAAAAAGTAACGTTGTGGATATAAACATGGAATTCTGAGTATAGGAGGAGAGGATCTGTCAGATCATAGCCCCAGATGATCGGTAGAACTTTTAGTTGAGAAAAGGGGGCCATTGACATGTGACCTACTTAGTCTGTGTCATGTGTGAAGCAATGGCCAAGATTAAACTTAGTGCTGACAGATCCAGTAGATAGACAGTGAGGAGGTATTTCTGGATGCAGAGGCTGCTTGGGAGAGCCTAACAAGATCACAAATGTTACCCAAAGTGTTCATTGCCGTGCTGAGGTCCTAGGCACTCTTTGTTCATTAGAATGATTTTAAAAAATGTTTATAGTATTTACAAACTTCAAAAAACCAATTAGATATTTTTCTATCTTACCATAAAATCTGTTTTAATACAATGACATTGAAATTGTTTTTCTTTTCTGCATTGAATATAAACTAAAATTGAAAAAAAATGTTTACAGTAGTTTAGGAAATTTTAACGTCAAATCTGCAAGTAGAAAGTAGCAATTTTACCATAAACCTGTTAACCATGCAGACTGCCATTTTCCTGGAAGAAATGACAACCTATTTTGGAGCATAAGATTGCTGACCCTCACAGAAAGTCAGTTAACCATCTTATCACATCTCAGGCAGCACAAGTTCCAAATTTATTTGACCTGTTGTGTATTAGGGAAAGCACCCATATAAGTTAGTTTGTTTGTAAACTCAGTAGCAAGCCCCTATTTACTATCTAATAGTGCTGCACTTAGCAGTGCTCAGAACATTGCTTCCTAAGATGTCTGAGCGAGAGAGCAAACCATTTGCTTACCTTTTTTTTTTTTTTTTTTTTTTTTTTTTTTTTTTTTTTTTTTTAATTTCCTTTTGTTAGCAGGCAGCAGAGTATGTAGTTACAGGCTGTGAGTGCTGAGTGAGGACAGAGCATCCCAGTGCAACCACTGCTCTGGTGCTAGCTTAAACAGCTGTCCATTTTTCTCATGGCTAAATGGGAGTGAGAGTGTGGTGTTTGTGAGGGTAAACCAGGCAGACAAAGATGGACGCTTGGACAGTGCTTGGCATCTGCTAATCACCACCTAGCTCCTTGATGCTGGTGGGGTTATATCTAGATTGCTTCTCCTGCTAAGAATCGTTATAGGTTGCTTTCTTGTTTGTGAGGGCAAACTAGTTAAAACCAGATAAGGTAATCTGCAAATCTATCTCACTGAACTCTCGGTGACTCTTCTCTTTGCTGAAGAAGAGCCATTCTCTACTTCCTTCAAGAAACCTGGGTACAATCCATGCCAAGGGGCCAATTGGCAGATGTGCCAAGTGGGTGTGCTGATGCTCCATGCCAGAAAGTCTTAATGCTTCTTCTTTTTATAAAAAGCAAATATATGTATCTGCATATGTGTTCACATGTACACATGCATGTATATGTAAGTATAGGAGCATATGTATACATGCCCACATGTATGTTTGCACATGTGTGTATGCATATATGTAACTACATGCTTATGAACATGCACATATATGTATAAGCATACAAGCATAGTATTTTTGCATAGACATCTATTTGTATATGTATATGCATAGATTTTAAGGAATCTAGGTGTATATGTGTATTTATACACATCTGTGTGCTTATGTATTTATTTGTACAAATGTATATACCAGTATATCTATGTATTTTGTATGTACATAAACATATACAGTGTTTGTTTATATAAATCTTACATCTATCTGTCTATCTTTAGTAGATTTTCTGTATTTTATTTTGTGATATGCTCAATCATTTTTCCTTTGTTTTGTGACACGGTTTTATCACGTAGTCTTGACTGGCCTGTTGGAGAGATTCACCTGCTTTTGCCTGCCAGTGATGGAATTAAAGAGGTGTGCCACAACACCTGGCTAATGTGCTTAATTGCTTTGAGGCCCTTGTGCTTAGGAATCTACTGCTAACATCTCCACTCTGCCTGCACCTAGAGTAAGAGAAACAGGGACAGCAAAGGACCGGTAGAGCAAAGGGGACCTGGCCAGAGCCCAAGTGTCAGATTGCTGCAGGCAGAATCCTGCTGTGCCGGCTCATCCTGCACAAGTCAATGAGGGCTTGAGTTTCAGATACAGTGTGTTCCAGAAGTACAGATCCATTTGGCAAGATGTATTAACTGGACAACACTCTAGCCCAGCACTCTGCTAAGGATGTTAACACTAGATGGCCATTTGTTCAGGGAGCTTATGTTCTGATAGGAATGGCTAACACCAACAAATTCCTTCAACCAGAATTATTTTTATACGTGTAAATATATAAGCATACCCATAATTCATGCATATGTAGCATTGCTCCAAATACAGAGGCCATCAGAGGAAAGGTTTCCTGGACAAAGGAGGTGGTGCTTGAAACTAATATTGAAAAGAAAAAGTGTTTGCTTAGCTGAGGGTTAAACAAACAAGTGCCTTTCCTGAAGTACTTGTTAAGATGTTAAAAATGTAGATGGAGCCACTGCAGACATGAATATGTTCTATGAAGATTTTGTGGGTTCTTGTTTACTGGCATGTGCCTAATTCCTATAATGGAGATCAGTACATAGTGAGTTCTCATTTGTTAACAGAGAGATTAAAGAGACTGCATGTGTAATGTTAGGTGGAAGTCTTTATATCTTCCTTTCAAGTCAGAGTGAGCATTGTAGTGACACTGGACTTAATCTAGTCCAACTTCAGAGTTGAAAATGAAGGCCCAAAGAGACCAAGTAACCAACTGGAGACAGTCAGGAATCCAGGCTAGAACTGGAATGGGACTCCAGTTTCCTGATTCTTAGCCCAGTGCTGTCGTCATGATCCAATGGCAGCTCCTCAAAAGTACCAGATGGCCACAGTCCATCCTTGGTATTCAGACCTTCTCGCGAGCCAGAAATTAATCTGACTCCAGAAGGCTGCAGGAAACAAGACAGCAAGAAATTCTTCAGTTCAACTGCTGTCTGTACTATGTTTGGCTTCACTTGAAACCAGTGGTTCTGGTTGCTCTGAGTCCTTTTTTTATTTGAAATAAGGAAGAACAAAGTAGCATTATATCCTCAAGTGCCAGCCATGTAACTTACATAATATAAACACAAGCTCTAACCACCTCACTTCATACTTCACAAGCAAACAAGCCAGGAAGAGAGTAGCCCAGTCTCAGGCATCAGCTTTTAACAGGAATGTGACTCAGACATCTCAAGAGTTTATCATGCTCTTCCTCCCTCCCTCCCTCCCTCCC
>NW_022196904.1:100828390-100829089 GCF_008632895.1 Mastomys coucha | reverse complement strand
CCTCCCTCCCTTGCCCTCCCTCCCTCCCCCCTCTGTATCTGTATGTGTGGGTGTACACACTGCTGAAGATGAGGATTAAACCTAGTGCCTTGTGTACTCTACTACTGAAGTATACCTCCAGCTCTGTTATTTATTTTCATGTTAAGGCAGGATCTGTCTAAAATTGCCCAAACTGACCTTGAATTTGCACTGAAGTTCATATATACCTCTACCTCTTGCCTCAGCCTCCAGAGTAGCTAAATTTAGAGCTTTGCCCAGATGCCATAGTTCTGAAGAACACACTTTGAATAATCATAATAAATGTATGTTGGGTCATATATTTATATTCAGTGTAACTATACATAAAGTGAATGGATATTCTCTTAACCATTGTGATTTATTTAAAGCTGTGTGAGGCTCCAAGAACCTCTGTTGTTACATTTATGCATAAACCAGGGCTTTTCCTAACCACACTTAATCTCTTGCATAAATATTGTCTCAAAAATTACAGTCATCTATTTAAAATAGAGAAATTCTTGAGTTTACCCAGTTATTTCCACCTTTTAAACTTAAATTTATATCTCACACTGAACTTTCACGCCTTACTTTTGGCAATCTGACCTAGAAACTTACCTTAGAGCAGCTTGCTTTTTCAGTTTTATCAGCATAAATGGCCAGACTTACTACATTTAACTATCCACATAGCAGTTAGAGTGACCT
>NW_022196904.1:100811780-100828380 GCF_008632895.1 Mastomys coucha | reverse complement strand
ATTTTTTGGGTCTGGATAGATGGCTCAGTAGTTAAGAATGTATATTATTCTTTCAGAGAACTCGAATTTGGATCCCAGCACCCACATTGGGTTGCTCACAAACACTTGTAACTCCAGCTCCTGAGAAGACCAACACCTCTGGCCTCTTCAGGCACCTGTGCTTACATGCAATACCCATATACAGACACATGCACATACTTTTAAAAGAAAGAACTAAAAGAAAGATACAGGGCGGGGGGAGACAGGGAGAGGGAGGAGAGAAAGGAAGAAAGATCATATATTAAGTTACCTTTCCCAATGCTGTGAGCAAATAAATAAAGAAGAGCGTATGTGGGCTTACAGTTTGAAGGGATACAGTCAGCCATGGTGGGGAATCCAGGGCATCAGAGGTTGAGGCAGCTGGCCCCAACTACAGTTAGAAAGCAGCTAGAGCACAGGAACCAGGCTAACCGGTACAACTCAATGCTTGCCCCTAATGACCTACTTCCTCCACCAATTTTCAGTCTTCTCTCTAAAAGGTTACAGGACCTTCGCAAACAGCGCCCCCCAGCTGGGGACAAAGTGTTGGATTGAACCCTTGAGCCTGTGGGAGGCATTTCACATTTCAACTATAGAAGTTCCTGGTAGAGGGGGCTTAGAGGTTGAGAGCACTGATTGCTCTTCCAGAGGTCCTGAGTTCAATTCCCACCAACCACATGATGGCTCACAACCATCTATAATGAGATCTGACACCCTCCTCAGATATGCATATATATATGCAGAACGCTGTGTATATAATAAATAAATAGATCTTGAAAGAAAGGAAGGAAGAAAGGAGGAAAGAGAAAGAAAGAAAGGAAGAAAGAAAGAAAGAAAGAAAGAGAGAGAGAGAGAAAGGAAGAAAGAGAGAAAGGAAGGAAGGAAGGAAGGAAGGATAAGTTCCTGGTAGAGACCACAGCCTCTGGCATGGCCAACGGGTCTGTGCATGACTGTTCCCTCCCTGCTGCTCAGCTCCCTCGAGGATACCCATGTCTTTCATCCTTAAATCCTGGCTCCATTCTTCAGTTCTCCAGGCAGCTAGCCTTTGCTCCACTAGGGCTTTCCAAGCTGGTTTCTGCTTCCTGGGACGTTTCTTCTGTGGCACTTGCCTCTTCTCCACCCCTCCCTCCCACGGTTTTCCTTATTTTAAAGTATTACATGTGAACTATATTGCAGTAGTTACAAAATAATGGTTCCTTTAGGACGTTTCCAGACACACAAAGTCGTGGTTTGATTGTCTTCACCCCTGTGCCCCGCCCCTGCCGTCTACGTCCATTATCATCTCAGGACTTCACTCCTTCCCACCTGTTGGCCTCACCTTCCCAGCAAGTCTTCTCGGCTCGGAGGCCTTTCTCCCACTTTAGATGAAGTCAGGTGTCTCATTGCGTCCTCTCTTAGGAACTTGTTTTTCTCCTTCAAGGCACGTAACACAACTGTAATCAAATACCTATGTTATTTGCTGTTCAGTGTTTGTCTGCCCCCAACAGAGTGAAAGTTCTGTGAGAAAGACCTCATTCATCCCTGCTGCTGCAATAACAGGAACACGCACTTGTCTGATGAAAAAAAAACAAGTTAGAATATGTTTAAAATTCAAAATAACATTTATTTATTTATTTAGTGTGTGTGAGCACATGAATGTGTGTGTGTGTGTGTGTGTGTGTGTGTGTTTTGTTTCCACACATGTGCATTCATTCATGAGTGCTGTAGTATACATGTGGAGGTCAGACTGGGACAATTTGTGAGAGTTGTTTTTCTGCCTCCACCATATAAGCAACACAAAATCTAACTTAGCAAAATCTAAAAAGCAAGCTCCTTTACCCACTGAGCAACTTCACCAGGTCCAAATAACAATAATGTTTAGACGCTGAAGAGATGGATTTAGATCCTAGCATCCATTTTGGATGGCTCACAAAAACTGTAACTTCAGGGGATTTGACACCCTCTTCTGGCCCCAAGAGCACAGCACTCACATCTGTATAACTACACATAGATACACACACTTACACATTAATTTTTAAGTAAAGTAAATACCTAAAAAAGAATAATTTTAAAATAAAGAACCTTTACAAACATTAACTCATAAAAAGGAATAATACAAAGGGACATGACACATACTGTGAAACAGGACTTGACCTTGACATTGCTCCCCAATATGGCACATGTGTACTATTCAGTTTGGACTTCTTGCAAAAAGGGAGAAGAAACACTCAGCTGCAGCTGGAGAAAAATGGAAGCCGAGATACTTTACAACAGGTAATTGGGGCACTTGTGAGGCCTAGGTATCAACTGTGGAAGACACAGCTTCATCCCAGTCAGGAACACTGGCTTCCCTCCTGAGGGGGGTCTCTACATTGCCTGTCAGGGAGAGAGGAGTAAGAGAGACCATGGACATGCACGGGAAAGGGATAAGAGAGGGAAGGATGAGCGTCTAGAGTCAGGACTGACAGCACTGGATCACGGAGGAGGGGCCTGTGGACTGCAGACAGGAACAACACAGAGGATGCTCTGGTGTTCAGTGTCTGGGGATGGAGCAAGGGGCAGAGGGGTGGCATGAGCCCTGCTTCTTGAGTTCTGTCGTAGTTCACCAAGTAGTTGGTTGGATGGGAAAGGCCTAGGATCAAATTCTTCTCATACTCATTTTCTTGGTGTTTACAGTGTCACATCCTGGGTGGTGGCTTGTGAGGCTCATTCTGTTCTATGGAAAGTACAAATGGTTCTATGAAAGGGTTATTTGTTAACTTGTTGCTGTGTTGTAAGCTTTCATTATATATGGAAATTGATAGCCTACAGGATATTAGAGATTTCACAGCACAAAAGCATATGAACAATGATTACAAGTCCACATTAAAGAAAATACCAACTTTCTATCATATTGTAGGCTTACAGTCACTTCTTTCAAACCTGCAGCGGATAAGAGTGGGAGTCTTATTCAGAAATTAATGTTGGTTGACAGTGAATACTCATCCTGCTGCTGCTGGCAGTCTGAACCATCACAGAAGAGAAGATGGATGACAGAAAAGAAGCTTGACTGAAGACAAGTATTCACAGGATTGGGGGAGGTGGCTTGAAAACTCACTGTGTGTGAATTAAAAGACCGTCCAGGGATGTGCTCTCAGCTGGTTTACCCTAAGCATTCTTTATTCGCAGTGAAGTGCAGAGCTGCTGGAAGCAAGGAACTGACCAGCTCTCCCCCGGGGCTTGCTCAGTCCAGGGAGGGAGAAGGAGATGGAAGGAGAAGTCAAAGGGAGATGTCCTTTGGGTAGTTGCAAAGCCAATTGTAAAGGGTTTGGTGAGACAGCTAGTACAAACATGGCAAGACTAGATCAAGAAGAGTATCCGTATGGGCTATGTAGGGTTTTGCTTTCTTTCTATTGAACAATCTATTTTTTATTTGTTTACCAAGTATAAAAATATGTCTTTGTTTGTTTGTTTGTTTGTTTGTTTGTTTTGAAGCATTGGGTCCCTTGAATGTGGAGTTACAGGCAGTTGTGAGCCACCCATAATGGGTGCTCTGATAGACACACAGGTCCTCTGGAAGGGCAGACAATGCTCTTTAAACACGGAACCATCTCTCCAGCCATGTTTTTATTCCTTATATTCCATTTTAAACTGAAATAACCCCACAGGGATAAGCTAGCTAAATGCTGTTTCTCACTAATCGTAGGAAGGCTTATAGGATCTCTATGAGTATTTGTCAGCGTGACGTTTCCATCTAGAATGTTTAAGGATGTATTTAAAATAATAGCTTCGATGGATTGAACTGGACATTGCTTATTATGCTGTTTCTCACTAAACTAATCCCAGGTGGATGCTTTTAAGTTCAGTGTCTTTCAACAAATGATAACCTACAGCTCAGGAGAGCTTAAGTCACTAAGTCACGGCAAACAAGAGCTAAGAGCCAAACCAGCGACTGCCACCCTCATGGCCAACTGTGTATTCCTCCACGTTACTAAATAGACAGAATGAGCACCATCTTCCAAAGTTAGATTAATTGTGTTTCCTCATAAATTGCCACATACACACTCATGTTCTGTACTAATGTGTAGACTTCTGTGTCCACTGCTTGGCATAGTTCCAGATATTAAACGCATAATAACATAATGCTTACCGTAATTCCCAAAGACAGTCATGATTATTACCTTCATTCTACAGATAGGGAAATGGAGCCAAGGGATGAAATAATTGTTCTGAGATGTCTTCAGGACGTTCATCTTTCCCTGAGTCTCCTCTTCACAGGTATGCTGGAGATTCGGTTTCTGACCCTTTCAAAGTCAGGTGGCCTTGTGACTAGGGATAGACAACAAGGCATGAGTAGAAAATGATGTCTGTGATCATCCTTGGGCTGGGTCACTTCTCCACTGAGGTATTTAATTAATATTATGAGTTTCTGTGGTGCTCAAAAGAGATGAAGTGTGTCTGTGGCCAACACTCACTATCATTTATAAGGTAGAGAGTTAAGGCATGGGCTTATCATCCAAATTATCTACTCCATGGTAGAGTCTACTCTACCCTGGATTCCTGAATGACAATATGGAGTAAAATTCCATCTTCTGTCATGATAAAAATGAGCATGAATAAGAACCAAGCTGCATGCTTCAGCCTTGCCGTAGCTATCCTAAGCCATCTTGACTAACACACAGGATCAGGAGACTAGAAGAGATTGCATAAAGATTCACATTCAGATAATTTGGACGAGAAGCCCATCCCTTAACTCTCTATCTTGTACATGATAGTGAGTGTGGAGAGTTTGAGGGAATGTTAACAGCCTGAGGCCTGTGTTACCCACTCACACTTAGCCGTCTGGATCCAGCTTTGGTGAAGGGCAAATACCTTTCTCTTTCTAGGACTATCAACTTATTTTCATCTAAAGCATTGCATAATCTTAACTTTAAAAAAATATATTATATTTTAATTATGTTTATGTGTATATATATGTAGGTATGTACACACGAGTGATCATAGGTACTTGTGGAGATCAGAAACATTAGATCTTTCTGGAAATGGAGGTATAGGTGGATTGTGAGCCTCCTGACTGGGAGTTGGGAACCGAACAAGGGTCCTCTGTTAGAGCAGCAAGCACTCTTAAACTGCTGAACCATCTCTAGCTCTTGAGACAATCTTGATGCTTATAGACAGGTGAGTATATCCAGGCGGGCACTGCAATATTCTTCAACAGTAGTCCTTTGAAGATATGTGGTTAAATTAGAACTTTCAGATTTTATAAAAATTGAAACATTTCATTGGTTTGATTTGGTCATTTTGACCCTGAACATTTAAAATGAAAGTATGAGTGGTTAAATGAAACTTTAATCCAAATTAGAACCTTCAATAACAAATTAAGGCACAGTTAACTGGTGAAAGACAGCTCTCTACTGAAGATACCCAAAGGTGCTTTGAATTTATTTTAAAAATTTATAAGAAGAAAACCTTATAACACTCAGAAGATAAAAATACCAGGAAAGTGATTCATATTTCAGCCATCTATTATAATTATGTTTGACTTACTCTTTAAATTTTTGTCACTTTAATTTGTCACTTAAGAAAGCACAAATACTCTTTTGAAATTCTCCAAAGCAGCAATCCACAGTTATGTAGACAAAGCATTAACATTTATTAGCCTCCTAGTTGTACATTTAGATTCAAGTACAGTTTATTAAAGAAAACTTGACTTTAGTATATCATACTAAAAATCTTATTTATTTTTATTATTTTATGGTTTATAAGACATGCACAAGTCTGAGACGCTGGTGCACACCTTTAATTCCAATATTTGTAAAGTATAGGCAGGTGGATCTATGTGAGTTCAAGGCCAGCATGGTCTACATAAGGGGTTCAGGTCAGCCAGGGATACATAGTGAGACCCTGTCCCCAAGCAACAACAACAATAACAACAACAAACCCAAATTAAAACACAACCTAAAACATATATACGAATAACAATTAGAGCCTATTGTATTCTGTGTTGACAAGCCTTGGGAGTGGAAAGCTTATGTCATCACAGTTTTCCTGACACTTGACCATACCCTATGTCCTCATGTCTTAAAGGTTACGATGGTTTCTGTCCAAGTATATTGGTTTGTTGTGTTTGCTGCTAGCCATGTGTCCCGAACTGAGCAGCGTAAACAACAGACTTACATCCTCATAGTTAAAACTGCCACAGTCCAGCTGGCAATGATCTTGCAAATAGCTGTGATCTTAATTTCCTCTCTACTGTCATGATTGTACTTGTCTGTTTTAGCCAGTTAACTCTCTTCTGTTTGTCATCTCTCTCCTTACTCTTCAACCTGGAGAAGATTAAAGTAGAAATAAAAACAAACAAACAAACAAACAAAACCCTAACAACAACTCCTCCCCCAAATCAATCAAACAAACAAAAACCAGATAACAGTTCTGGTAGTTACCCGCTGAGGAGTGTTTTCACATATTGTAAGTTTACGGTGATTTCCTCTGGACCTATGGACCTTAGTAACCAGGGAACTGGCCCAAGTTCCCTGTGTTCCCAAGTGTGTTCTGATAAAGGATGTATTCTCTACATAAGAAACAATACCATGTGAATGATGATATATCTTTTGTAATGTTTAAATAATTTTAATGACTGAGTTTTAAAAATATCCCCTGAGTAAAAGATCAAAATGAAAAATAATTAATTTGCCCAAAGATAATGTTGAACCAAGTTAAGTTGTGAAGTCCTAATAATACTGGATTATAATGGAAATTTCTCCTAAACATGACTGAGTGGCTAAAATTAAATGCGTCGTTTATGGCGAGGTATGTCGCAGCTACATTTTTTTGTACTTGCTTTGGAAAGCTCAGCAAACTCTTAGGCTACTAGCAGAATCTGTATTCATGGAACACATGGCTCAGTTTTTAAATATCCTCAGCATATAAAAAGGCCATTTGCTCTGTTTTATGTTATTTGTGTATTTGTTGGTCTGTAATCATAACCATGACCTCCAAAGATTGGTTGTTTCCTGGGAGCTAATGATGTGTTTGTTAGCTAGTTAAAGCTCACACAGTGGCTATTAATCCGCCTACCAGTCCTTAACTTGAGGTCAGTATTCTCTCCCATCAGTCACCATGACTCAGGTCCACCAGGCCAGAGCATGAAATCTGGAATGTGTTCATGGGGCATCAGCTTCCCCAAATAACATAGCACACTTCATCACACGATTGCAAACTAGCTCCAGGAACTCTACACTGCAAAAGGTAACTCTCCTATGGCTGCATCCTTCTAAGACCTCAAAGAATCCAGGTATGAAATAGATTATCATAAGCTCTTCTGTGAGCTATTGCTCACCATCACAGGTATTTTAAAGTATTTTCATTTAAACCAACTCTATTGAAGGAGTATGGGAAATAAGTTGCAAGCTACAAATTATAAAATCACAAATGAGCAAAATATCCCTCTTTGTTTGTTTCATCTTGTTAATAACTACTATTGTGTTCTTAATGTGAAATGTCTCCCAGATGCTCCTGTATTTGAATGCTTGGTTCCCAGCTGCTGGCACTGTTTGAAATGCTTTAGAAGGTGGAATCTTGCTGGAAAAAGTGGGTTATTAGGGGTAGGCCTTGAGGTCTAGCCCCATTTCCTGTCCGCTTGGATTTCAGATGCAATGTAACCAGCTGCCACAGTCTCCAGTTACTCTGCCTTCTGTACCATGATGGACTGCATCTTTTCTTAAACTGGAAGAAGTCTGGACAAATACTTCATCCTTTATATTGCTCCTTGTCAGGTATTTGGTCATTGTGATGAGAAAAGTTATTAGTACAGCAACTACTCAATCACATCAGGGAAGTTATCTATTGATAGCCCCCAGGCCTTCTCTTTCTTATCCTGTAACAACTATCCATGTAACATTCACATTTTATTAAGTTTTGCAAGTAATGTAGAGAGACTTTAACTATACAAGAGGGTGTACATAGGTCATTTTATATAAGGGTCTTGAGCCTTCTGGGATTTTTGTGTCCTCAGGTGTTCAATCTCTCATGGATAGCAAGAGACATGTCTACTTGATTGAATTAAGAACTGCCTTAATAACTAGCAAACATACTTCTGGGTGTAGTTGAGGACATTTCTAGACACATTTAAGTCATGAAGGATCTGACTTTATGAATGCTTTAATACACTGATGGATTTAACATTTGAATAGATTATTGGTAGATAGTGAAACTTCTTGCCTTGTTGGAGGAAGTAGGTCACTGGAGATCTATCCTAGGGTGCTGTACTCTGCCCTGACCCCTTCCTATATCTCTTTCCTCAACTTCTATATGAGGTTAAAAAAAGATTTTTCTATTACATATTCTAATCACCATGATATTCTGCCCAAGCAGAAAAGGGTTAAGAAACCATGGACCTAACCCTCTGAAGCCATGAGCTAAAATAAATTCTTCCTTTCTAAGTGGTTCCTGTCAGGTATTTTGTCACAGTGATGAGAAAAGCAACTAATACAACTATTCCCAGACAGTATTGGGCTTTTAAAACACAGATCTGGGTCAATGTGCTTCCTGAGGTCCCTCACTCAGTCACCTAAAAAGTAATGATTTCTAAAAGTTGGATTCTGAGGCTAAAAAAAGACAGTGGTGAAGATGAACAGCTTCTGTTTGTACATCCATCCCTCACTCCTGTTTGTGATAGGGATTGAACATAGGGCCTTGTGTGTGCTAAGCGAATGCTCTGAGCTACATCCTCAGCCTTAGTGCATATATCCTCAGTTACAGGGTGGTGGCTCCAGGCTGCTGGTCTCCTAGAAGAACAGACTTATGGAGCAAGGTGATCGAATGCAAGGTGCTGAAGATTCCCTGGTAGACCTGAGTGTCTCTGTGCCTAGGACCTACTAGGGAGCTGGAAAGAAGAAATCAAAATAAGATTCTAGGTTTGGATTCTATAAGTGGATGCCCAGGCACAAAAGGAGTTAGCCATAGTTCTGAGAAATTGGAAGGGCTTTTAGACTAGAGAGATAGAGAAAGGATTTGAGACCGTGGTGAGAGGTATGGGGTCACTGAACATAGAAGTACTGAAGTATGAAATATTCTTATGGGAATATACTTGCCAAGCTGTTTGGGGGCTTGATTAGGCTCACTTTATAAAGTAGTCTGAATACCAATGTTCCCACAGGCTCAGGTATTTGAATATTTGGTTTGATAGTTGGCAATATCATTTGGGGACACTGGAATTTTAGGAGATACAGCTTCACTGGAGCAAATACTCACTTGTAGGGTAGGCTTCGAGGGCTTATAGCCTTACCTCACTTCCAGTTTATTCTCTGCTTTCTGTGTGAGGCTGAAATGTGATCTCTCAGCCACTACTTTTGATACATACATACATACATACATACATACATACATACATACGAATGTGACTTTGAACTAGACTTTTGAACTTTGAACTAGAAAAATAGTGAATGCTATAAACAGAGTTTAACATACTACTGTAGTAGGAGCCTAGGACACAGTTGGGTTGGACATTATGCCAATTGTAGTGGCCCAGCTCAAGTGTTTTCAGGGGGAACAGTATTAGGGACTGGGCTTAAGATCATTTGTGTTATAGTTAGAAAAATAAGATAGCTGGCTTCTGCCTGTGTCCTAAGAACTTGCCTAAGGCTAAATTAAAAGGCAACGGACTAATTTTATTGATGGAAGAAAATTTCATAGCAGCATAAGGTTAAGTCTGTGGCATGGTTGTTACCAGTAACAGTAATTCAGGTCTACAATGGGAAAAAAAAGCAATTGGGACAGAAAGAAATAAAAAAAAGTGTACAATTTGTAGAAAGAAAGAGCACTATGAAACTTAATGCCCCAGCTAAACCACATACTGAAAGAGAGGCTATAATTGTTAGCAACTGTTAAGGAGTGCCCAGCTCTACAACAGAACAATGGGAGGGATACCTTTAGGGAAAGACCCCAGCCAACTAAGCTGGTCTGTAACTGGAGAAAGGCTAAGACAGTGGTTCTCAACCTTCCTAATGCTGCAGCTCTTTAGTATAGTTTCTCATGTTGTTGTGACCCCAACTATAACATTATTTTTGTTGCTACTTCATAACTATAATTTTGCTTTTGTTATTAATTATAATGTAAATATCAGATATTCAGATGGTCTTAGGTGGCCCCTGTGAAAGGATTGTTTGACCTCTCAAAGGGATTGATTGTAATCCCTTTGACAGGTCAGGTTGAGAACCATAGGCCTAAGGGGTACCTGCTCCTAGAAAGCAATTGCTGCTACTGTGGTCAAAGGGCAAAAGTCTGCCCCAAGTTGGGAGCTGATCAAGTTGGCAATATTGATCATATGGCACTGGTTTTGGAAGCATGAAAGATGCAAGACTGAAGGGGTCATAGATTCTTCCGCCATTGTTTCAGAGAGCTGCTGGGGCCAGGCAATGTGTGACAGGGGAGTTCTTGCACGGAGGCTGTGAGAGGCCATTGCATGAAGTGTGGAAGGGAAGCCTGGGTACAGTAGAGAAAATGTCAGAGCCATGAGGCAATTGCCAAGGAGAGCTGTATCCAGGGAGTGGAGCCAGACCATGGGAGAGCTGTATGTTGCAGACAACGAAGCTGGAGGGGCAAAGACATCTAAGGTATTTAAAACTAAAGCCCCAGCCACTGGACCCAGAGCTACAGGATTTAGTATTTTCCCTGCTGAGTTTCAGTCTTGCTTTGGTCTATGCATATTCTGTGCCATTCTGTGTTGGAGGTATGCAATCTGTCTTTTGCTTTTACAGGGAGTCACAGTTAACAGATTACCTTGAGGCTGCATGGTGATAGCATGTGACATTAATCTCAACACTCAGGAGACAGAGCCAGGCAGATCTCTGAATTCAAGTCTAAGCTGATCTACAGAGCAAGTTCCAGGACCTCCTTGGATACATAGAGAAACCTTGTCCTTAAAACCAAGGGCTGGGAAGGAATTACCTTGAGTCTCAGAAGAGACTTTGGACTTAGAACTTTTCAACAATGTTGAGACTATTAAAGACAGTGGAAACTTTAGAAGTTTGCATCATGAGATAGCCATGGGCAATGGGTAGCAGGGAATAGAATGTGGCAGTTTGAGTAAGAAATGTCCTTCATAGGTTTAGGTATTTGAGCATTTGGTCCCTGGTTGGTGGTGCCATTTGGGAAAGTTATAGAACCTTTAGAAGGCATGGCATTGATGAATTAAGTACATCAGTGAGTGTGAGTTTTGAGGGTGTAGGGCCTTGTTTCACTTCCAGTTCACTGCTTCATACGTACGACTGAGATGTAGTCTCTTAGCTTCCTGCTCTGGATGTCAACAGCTGCCATGCCTCTCCCTCCATTATTGACTTTCTCTCTGGAACTGTAAGTCTAACTAGCTATTTTTTTTTTCATAAGGCAATTTTGTTTGTGTTTTATCATAGCAACAAAAGTAACGAGTACATTTTCCCAAGAGTAATCTGCGCCTAGTGGGGTCCTTTAAAATGAATGGCTGCTCTCAGCCTATTATCTCAAAAGCCCTGTGCAACTTCAAGTTACAGAAGGAGGGATGAGACAAAGGGTTAAAAATAACATGTGGACTTGGTGTGTATGATTGTGTGTGTGTGTATCTGTGTGTGTGCGCGCATTTGACATTTTATAACAAAAGAATAGAGTGAAAACACAGGCAAGCTTTTGTCTTTGTCCCTTCACAAGGGAAAATACCACTCTGATAACAACAAAACAACAAAGCTCTCTTTCTTGTGGGCGTGGCTCTTGGTGCCTTGCTTTTGTTTTTTGCAGTAGACAGAGGCTTCCTTCCACTCTAGGGTTAGGCTTCTCCTGGAGCATTTCAGTCCACTGTAGATGACACTTTTGAAGAGGGACTTTGTTGAACTCCAATGTGTCCAAGAAGCAATGACCAAGATAGTAAGGAGCCTATGAACTTTGTCATATGAGCAGTTGGGCATATTTAGTTCAGTGACGTGGTACTGTGCTGGGAGATGACAGCTGCCTTCAAACAAAGTGAGGCTGCCAGGAGGAGAAGGGCTTGCTTGGTATTTCTCACAGGAGGGGAAGCTACAGGGGGCTAATTTTGGCTAGCACAATAGAACATTTTAATGGTTAGAACAATCCAGAAATGGAAGAGGCTGCCCCAGGGGACCTTGATTTATAATCAGCAGAGGTGTTGAGTCAGAGTCTGAATCCCCTGTGGGCATGGCTGTGGTGCTTTATCATAGGATAATTGATGCAGAAAGTGGGAAATTAGGAGAAGAAAATCTCTAAGGTCATTTCCAGACATTCTAATTCCATGCATTGAATTCTAGTTAAGAACATCTGACCTCAGCTGACTCACATTTCTGAGGCCTAAGAATGAGGTGTGGGGAATGGGAATGGATAAGGGGCACTAGAGCAATGTGCTTAGGGTGTAAACTGTCCCTACGGAGCAGGGTCATTCATTCACAAGCCTGTTGTTGTCAGACCGTACTATTTGAGAGGTTGTGGTAATTTCAAGAAGTAAGACTGACCTAGAGAAGGGCTTGGAAAAATTATGTCTTGTTCCCTTTGCCCACAGGTCCCTGTCTCTTTGCTTCCTGTCTGCTCTACCGTACCCTCCCCAGCATGATAGACTGACAGCTTTGAAGCCATGAGCTAAAATGATCCCTTAGGTTGTTTCTACTAGGCATCTTCTGGTGGCAGCAGCAGCAGCAGCAGCAGCAGCAGCAGCAGCAGCAGCAGCAGCAACAACAACAACACAAAATCATCAAATACAGGATGGTGGGGGCTTTATGGAAGCGCCTAAAAAAGTAGGCTTAGCTCCTTCACTTTGCTGGTGGGTTGGTCAGTTTTTTTGTTTTTTTTCTGGGATTGTTCTGTTTACCTTTGCATGGAGATGTTCGAGGTGTCTCAGGGGCTATGCTGATGTCAGGCTTTTCTTTTTCTACCAGGTCCTTTCTGCAGATTGTGTGCAGGATATCTAGTGCCAGCCATGGCAACTCTGAGTGCCAGATTTGAAGATAAAATGAAAAGCAATTGGAATTAGCCAGTGAGATCCAGACTGAAGTTCTATTTTTATTCCTCTCTTATTGAGGGCTGGAAGTTTGATTCGAATGCCTGATGTGTCTCTCCTGCCTTGCCTTTAATGAGTTTTGTCGGCTTCATTTGATTTTGTTTTGATTGGAGTCCTGCTGCATAGTCTGGGCTTTGTCTTAGTATAATGCAGTGTGCCAAAGATGGAGCTATCCCGACTGCAGTCACTGCGTAATGGGCCAGACATTCCTTCCCCGCCTCAGTTTACATTGTAGCCACATCTGGAAGACTGTATAACAACTGTTTCACTTATTGCAATGGGGATGTGAGAGCTTCCTAAAGCAGAAGCAAAACTAAACATGTAAATTGTTGCTGTGGATAATACACAGCTCTTAGGGAAAGTTTGCAGAGCTATTTGCTGGTAAGTTAACAGCAGGTTTTTTTGGTTTTTATGGTGTGTAATTAGATAGCTATAGCTGATACTATAAAATGACACCCAGTTTTGGTAGCTTGATGGGTCTGCAGTTTTAATATGGTTCTTCTCCCTTGGTTCATGGTCCTACATGAAGATCCATCTTCGATTTTCTGTTTTCCTATTTAAAACACCCCATGGTACTTTAATCAACTCTATGCAGCAGAAATAATATTTTTATTTTATTATTTTTAATATGTTACTAAGTTGACAGGCTGCAAACAAACTTTTTTTGTGTTGTTTAAAGATAAAATCTCCATCCTTGCTTTGAGGAACACAAGCTTTCGAAAAGCTGCCAGGCCAGTACTGTTTCAGCGGCTCTCTCACATGCCCAGGGCATGGGAAACACCCTGCTCACCTTGCATCCAAATTACTGCCCTGTGTGTAATCCCACTGAAAGACTATTTGGGGCATCGAGATGGTTCACTGGGTAAAAGCAACTTAGCATTTAAGCCTGGTGACCTGAGTTCGATCCCCAGAACCCCTAGTGGAAGGCGAGAACTAACTCTGTAAAGCTGTTGCTTGGTCTCCACATGCCTTCCTGTGCTGATGCATATCACACCCACAGTCAGCAGCATGCATTAATAACTAATGAAATAAGCTTTAAGAAGCACATTACAACTTTACATGTTGATGCAATCCTCAGGTCTGAGTAGTAATTCTTTACTTGATTATGTAGTGCTCTTTTTGGTCAAGGTTCTTTATATCTCTTTTCTTCAACTGAATTCCTTAAGCTCTGACCATAGGTAATGACTATAGCGTAATAATGGATTCAGTGATCACTCACTTATCCTAGGAATGAGCAGAGAGCAACTTTGTCTTAAGTATTATGAGTGACAAACAGGTGAGCACTGGTGTGAGAAGCTTGATGGCCACAAAAGAAAACCATGAGCAAACCATCAACCGAGGAAGGCTAAAGCCAGAAAACCACGGGGATCAGTAAAACCACGGGGATCAGTAAATAGCCTGTAGATATACAGGAAAATATGAGGATGTGATATATTCAGAAAACCCCACATTTTTGTAAAACATCTCAAGCATTTCTTCTACCTCTTATTTTACTAAAGCAATAAAAGTTCTAAAATCAAACATATAAAACACCATGGAAAGGATAAAGAAAAAAATCAGAACCACTAAAGATTTTATTTATCTGGGTCCATTTTTTTCTTTAATCTTTGTTCTTGTTCATTATGAGGAAGAAGGAAAGAAGAGAGATACATGCTGAGTCATCATCAAGAATCATTGTCAGATGAAATTATAGAAGATTTCACAGGAGCTGGCAATGTAGTTCATTCGTTAGAGCACTTTTCTGGCATGCAGGAGAACCTGGCTTTTGTCTTCAGTAATCCCTCCCCTCAACCCCCAGCACACACAAAGGTTTACAGAAATCTTATTCCTAGTTTCTTCCAAGAAAAGTAAAAACGAGAGAAAGCCAAAGGAGCAACGTGAGTGTTTATAGATGCTTATCTGTGCGGATGAAGACAGTGTATCCCAGATAGCTGGTGTCTCCAGCGAGAGAATTACAGCAAAGATCTGGAAACTGCCACCATGGCTCTGGTGGTGTGGTCCCAGTGGTTTGAAGTAGGAAAGGGCACACAAGGAGAGCATTGACAGCCTTGTATTAGGAATTTCCATCCTGGGAACAACAGCTGTCCTCACAGATAGACCCGCCTTTGTCATCCGGTCTGTCTGTGCTCTGACTGAAAACATGTAACTTACCAGATGAGTTCTGGGTGCTGAGCCTTAAAGAAGGGAAGGTTTCTTAAGCAGGCACAGTGAGTGCTTGAAAAAGCAGACAAAGGGTTTGAGCATAATCAAGAGATTTTCTAACTCAGATGCTTTAAAGTCAGGAGTTTGCCTTTATTCATCTTAGAAGTCACTACAATTTTCTATCTCTAGCTGCTTTCATGTCTGGTTTGAAACAGAGAAGTCCTGTTTCTGCAAGTTTGCAGAGTTGGAAAGAGACCCTCAAATGATTCAGTAATATAGCTGATTTTTTAAAATCCCCAAACAAAGTCTGAAGGCATGTAGGCATCCAGGCACCCAAAAAGCTAGACAAGATTTCTCTGGTTCTCCATCTACTGCTACCTCCTGCACACACACACACACACACACACACACACACACACACACAGGAGAGGAAAAGGGAAAGAGACAGGCAGAGAACATGCGCACACACACAGCCTGTGAAAGCATGGATGAATAGCCCGTGGGTATAACTTTGCCTGGAGAAACTAGGTCATAGCTAAAAAGGGGCTGCACATGTATTTTGAAACATGCTGGATGCTGGCGATGGAACTCATGTCACTCCTGAAAGTATTTTGGAGACTGTGAGTCTTACAGAGGACAATAATGGAGACCTTATATGACGATTCCCATTCCTCTGTGATGACAGCTGGGGGGAAAATGTGTCTTTCTGTATTAAGCCAGGAAAACAAACAAACAGTTGAGAGAAAATATTCAGACAAGACTAATTCTAAACTTTAAAGACACGAGAACAATATCCTTAAAGAGTCTTTAGTGAAATTAAAAACCTTAACAAAGACAAGGGCTTAAGCATAGGCATGACTCAAGAGTAGCAGTAAATCCAAATATTAAAGCAGAGTTTGCCAATTTCTATATTCATATGCCACTGTGTATTGGAAGGGAAGAAATCTTCATATGATATATATATGTATATACATATATATGTATAAATCTTCATATGATATATATATATGTATATATATATACATACATACATATATAAAATTTTGAATTGTAGAATATAATTTTGAGGCAGAAATTAGAGAAGATTGAGTAGAGAAATACCAGTTTCTTTCAACTGTACTTTATTAAGGTGTGATTGTCATGGAGTACTAAGCCTTTTTAATGTATATAACTTAATGAGTGGGAGCTAAACGTCCACATTGAATCTAAGGCCACAGGCATGCCCATCACTTCCCAAGCCTGTTCCCAGACTTTTATTATGCTCATATTTTATTTTTATTGTAATGTAAATATGTTTAATGCAAGTACTAAGGGGTTTAAGTTTTACTGTACTATTGTTAGCTACAAGAGTGTGCTGTATGGAACAGAACTTACCCTCCCCCAGAGCTGAGTGGCCATCCCTCCATTTGTCACCTTCCTCCAGCCCCTAGCAAATTCTACATTTTT
>NW_022196904.1:100810428-100810690 GCF_008632895.1 Mastomys coucha | reverse complement strand
ATAAACAATACTATTAATAGAGAGGCTGAGATAGGGGAAGCAAGATTTCTAGACCCTTATGTTGTACAAGACACTGTCACAAACAAACAAGCTGACAGCGTATATAGATTCTACACTGTCACAAACAAACAAGCTGACAGCGTATATAGATTCTACAATGTTGGACCTATTTCTCCAATTATCAAATTAGAGAAATCATTGGATGACAATCATCAAATTTCCAATTCCTCATATTATTGGATTTCAATCGATTAGGATATGT
>NW_022196904.1:100793335-100809124 GCF_008632895.1 Mastomys coucha | reverse complement strand
TTGGTTCCTGCTCACCTCTGATCCAGGGTGTGTCAGAGTGCCTGGGAGTGGAGCTTCCTCTGGGTGTTGTGGGACTGGCTGCGGAGATTGTGCCCTGGGTCTGCTCTCTGATCCTGGGTGTGTTAGCATGCCTGGGAGTGGAGCTTCCTCTGGGTGTAGTGGGACTGGCTGCAGAGCATGTGCCCAAGGTCTGCTCTGGACCCCAGCCCAGACAGACCGGAAGGAACCCAAGTCACTGGGCTGGCGAAGTTCCTGTGTGCCTGGTCCTGCTGGACCCAGTTACTCCCAGATGTTGGTTCCTGCTCACCTCTGATCCAGGGTGTGTCAGAGCGCCTGGGAGTGAAGCTTCCTCTGGGTGTTGTGGGACTCTTCAGATTCTTTATGTAAGTGGAATCATGCAGTATTTATCTTTCTATCTTACTTATTTCACATCACTGCAATTGGCAGGTTCCCCTTTAAGACCAAATAGTATCCCACTGAGTGCACACAACATTTTCTCCTTCCATTCATTTCTAAATGCTCATTTAGACTTTTGTTTTTATAGAGATAAAACAGGAAACAGCTATTTCTTGAGATTGTTAACATTGGATTATCAGAACACATGGATAAGACAGAGTTAGCTGCACTCTGTTTTGAGTCAGAGTAGAAAAGAGAAGCTAGGCCTAATGGCACAGGTCTGAGTTGCTAAGGTACTCTAGAGGCTGAGGTAGCAGGAGGACTGCAAGTTCAAGGCCATCTTGGGCTACTGAGTGAGGTAAAAATCAGCCTAGGCAACTTAGTGAGACCAGATTTCAACACATAAAAACTAAAATGAAGACTGGCAGTCTAGTTCAGTGGTAAGGAAGTCACTGTTAGCATGAGGCCTTAGGTTCAGCCTTCAACAACAACATTGACAGAATTATTTTTAATTTTGGATTACATCACCTGTAAGGAAATAGGGTATTTCCCTTCTACTCTTTCTAGTGAATACCAAACAAACGGATAAAATAAATAGAGAAAATAGATAATGCTAGCTGCCCACATTTTCCAGGCAAAAAGGTGTTTTAAAAATGAAATACCCTCAGTATCTGTGTATGTCTGAGAAATAGTTAAGTGACTGAGAAAACAGGTGGGTGCTTATTGATGGCTCACAAAAAGATTTAGTGGCTGATAAAAATGAGCATGTTTTAATAATTAAATTTTTTTTAAAAAATTCTTTTATATGTATGTGTCTACCTGAGTCCATGTGTATCACATGTGTACAGGTGCCTTCAGAGTAAAGAACTGCATCCCTGGAACTGGAATTACAGGCAGTTGTGAGCTGCTTGATCTGGGTGCTGGAAACTGAGCCCAGGTCTATGTCTGGAAGATCCAGTTCGGTGCTAGAGTGTTTATCAAGCTTTCATGAAACCCTGGTTTGATGGTCCTAATAGTCATGACGTGTGTGAAGTGGAAATTTCTGACTTCTTTGGCGACTCCACTGGGTCATGTGATGTTTTTCTGGAAACTGTCTTATGAAAGGATGTTTTTGCTGAAGCAGACACATGGGAGGGCTTTGCAGAGGACAAACGTGGTTCTTTCTCTCTTTCTTTCTTCCTTCCTTCCTTCCTTCCTTCCTTCCTTCCTTCCTTCCTTCCTTTCTTTCTTTGGAAGCTGCCTGTAAAAAGGGCATGTGATGTTTTGCTAGAGTGGATGCTTGAGAGGGCATGTGATGTTTGGAAGGATATAAGACAATAGACGCGAGACAACGAGGTGGCATTGGTTCGCCTTGCCATTCTTTGCTGGTCTTTGTTGGGCTTTGCTGATGCTGGTCTTCACTGACAATGCTGTGGCATTAGTTCACCTTGCCTTCTTCACTGGTCATTGTTTGTCCTGACTTCATAGAAAAAATGCCCCAAAGAACTTCTGGTGGTATTCCAGGTGCTTCTTGCCTCTTCTCTGAACTCAGGCCAGACTGAGCCTCTCAGCCTCTTCTGAATCGAACTGCCATTGTTGAATGGTGTTTGTGAGTGGATCAAGTCACTGCTTCTGATTTGCATGAACTGAACTTCTGCTATCCTGACAACAAAGATTGCAGAAATCATCCCAAATAACTATTTCTAAACAGGTTCAAATCTCCCCTTTGCCCTATTAACCTTTCCTTTCCACTACCACTGGTGGGTGGTGGGCTAGAAAGGAGGTTAAAGCATTTTAAGAACCCATTAAAGTAGATTTTGAAAAAGCTTACACATGTGTGCATGCATGTGCATGTACACTCCCCCACTTCCTAGTGACCAGGATCCCCCCTCCCTTTGTGTGTGTGTGTGTGCACATGTACACTCTTAGATGCATGTGTTCATGTAGGTGCATATACAGGCTTATGAATGTGTATGTAAGTGCATATGTATATAAGCTAGAGGTCAACTTTGAGTGTTCCTCACACTATGCATACAATTTTGAGACAGGCTTCTTTCTAGCCTGTAGCTCTGCCAAGTAAACTACACATCTCTGTCTCTCCAGTATTAGGAGTCCAAGAGTACAATACCACCTCAGTCTTTTACTCAGGAACTAGGGTTCAACTCAGGTCCTAATGCTTATAAGGCAAATATTGTTACTTACTACTTGGCTTCCAATATTCTCCCACCTCCCAAGAAGTCCATCCCGAGGACTGAACATTTGTCATATGGGCCAGGAGGGCCCATGCAAACCAAGAGCTCACTGTACTTAGGAGACAGCCAATGACATAGCACACCTCTTATCTATATTTCTTCCCCAAGCCTACAATGCACTGGTGTGGAAGAGATGGTTCTTCCTTCCATTAGGGACCAGTTGTGTCTGGCCACATATGGAGGTACAAGCCTGTGTGTGGTTTGTTGATTTATGCTAAAGAATGAGAGAAGCTGTTTTTCTGAAGAGAGGAGTTAGGTAAAAGTCCCAGCAACTTCTGTAGAAGGAAAGAGGACTTCTGCTGTCTCAAAAAACCAAACCAAACCAAACCAAACCAAAAACAAAACCAAAAAACAAAACAAGAGGACTTCTGGACTCAGATTTTCCTTAGATTATTTGTCAACCCAAGCTTAAATGTCTGGGGAACACTGGAAGCACAAGGTGACACTGCTTTGGAAGAGTGTCACAGGATGGTTTTCTGAAGGCTAGGAAGAGGTCACCTACCTCTGCTTTAACAGGCATATTTTTTACCTCAAATGTACCCACATTAGGGCTGTTGCAAAGCTGGTGGAAGACCCAGTGAACTCAGCTTAGTCTCCAAAGCTAGTCTGTGTCTCTCTGTCTGTGTCTCTCTTTTGCTCTTTCTCCCTCTTACCCTCCTTCCCCTTGCCTCCTTATCTGATTTTGTGTGTGTGTGTGTGTGTGTGTGTGTGTGTGTGTGTGCATGCACAAGGCCTATATGTATGCATAGAGGGCAGAGGTCTGTCAGGTGTCTTCCTCTATCACTCTCTGCCTTATTTTTTGACATAGTGTCTTCACTGAACCTGAATCTTATTTCACCTAGAGTCACTGGTTAGTAATCTTAGGACCTACCTGACTTATCACTACCAGCTCTAGGTCTATAGACTCACACCACTGTATTTGGTTTTTATGTGTATTCTGGGGAGCCAATGCTTACATAACAAGCACTTTACCTACCACACACCGAAACATCTTCCCAGTCTTGTTGACAGTTTCCACAAGCAGTGGCTGGTACAGCTTCTTTCTGGTAACTAGTCTTGCTAGCCAGCCACATCCTGTGACAGAAAGAAACATGACTAGTGTGGTTGTAGGATTAGCTTCCCAGTTAGCTCAGGACCTCTGGTCTTCCTTTCTGACTGGCTTCTTATTGGCTCCCTGTGACCTCATTCCTCCCCTGCCTGTACTTCCATACTGCTTTTTTGGTCCCAGTCCACATATACAGCCACAGGAGTTCTTCCTTAGGACTTATATGGTTTGGCTCAATGGTCTGAGTAACACCATAGTCAGTGCTTTAGATTACATCATGTTTTTTGCTAGACTCAGAGCCACCACCCTCCAGCACTATGTGGATTCTGCCTTCCTGTGCTGCTAGCTCTGGTGTGTCAATGCAGCTGGAACAAGTCACAAAAATCCAGACTGAGCCACTGCTCTGGTGACCTTTGGTCATCTGGAGAAGAGTGTGTTTCCGCTCACTGATCTCCTCAGGCCCTATACACTCCCCTGACCTCTTACCTTTTGCTGTAGTTGAGTCTGGAGTGTTCCCAGAAGTCTCTGTGCTGAAGGTTTGGTTAAAATCCTGTGGTGCTGTTGAGAGGTGATGGAAGCATAAGGAGGTAGAGGTAGAGTAGGGAAGAGTTGGATCACTGGGAGGGCTTCTCACTCACAAACTAACAGATAACAGCAAGAGCTGAGGTCAGAAACAGTGCCAGGTTGGCACAGATTAACAACCAGGATGGTCAGGCAGAACTACAGCTAGTAAATGCACACCTGAAGGTTACCTCTGGTTGTGACACCAGATTGCAGGAGCACAGAGCACCTGATGTGAGGTTGTGCTCTGTGGTTTCTAGTGGGATTCTCAGGTGTGGAACCTGTGTGGGAGCTGGAGTGATTCTGAGATTGATGTAAGGGTTGAGGATGAAATCACTGGACTTGCCCATTATGCTGTGAAAGCTAAAGATCCTGAGGAATGCCTAGAGGGATGGATAGAACAATATGGCAGATCTGGGGGGAGACAGAAAGAATGAGACAAAGACAAGGTGCATTCAATACAAACTGGTCAGTTGCAAGGACACTCAAAGCAGATGTGAGCTGGTTGGTAAAGACAGGAGCAGATAACCCAAAGCCAGTAAGCCAAATGCTTTACTAACAAAACTTTGGAAGTCTTGCCCTGAGGAAAGGAAATAATTACTCCTACGCAGGAAAAAAGCAGTAAGCCTGCTATTAGAAATCTGAAACGTGGCAGAGTAGGGGGACCCCAGAAAAGCTCACCACAGGGTGGGGTGTGTGTGGCCTGACCAACTCGACAGACATCTGGGTCCAGATTTAGTGCTTGGACTTGATCAACCCCAGCACCTACTCCATCTATGAGCTGCTGAAGCAGAAGGAGGAGCCAGTGCTGCAGAACCAGTCTGGGAGCATGATATCACCATTGAAGATGAAAACCTGAAACATGGCCGTGAGGGAAGAAGTCTCAGCAATAGTCCAATATTTATGGTGCTTTTCAGATCAGAGGCCCTGAGCGAGACCAATAATGACTCATGGCAATGAGAATTTGCATTTAGAGCTATGTGGGCAAAATATACAGTGATGAGATGCTGTTGCCAATGCCACTGTAATGAATAAATTTTTTGTGGGGTAAGAAGGATGGAGGGATGGAGCAGTGTGTGTGAAGTAGAGAGAGGCTGAACCATCTCCATTCAAGGCCTGAGCTACATCTGGAGGTCATGTTGATGTGCATGGCCTGCACTTCCACCTGAGGCCATGTTGATGTCTGTGGTCCCTGCTGCTCCAGGGTGGGTGGGAGGGTAAGGGGTGGGGGTGGGGATAGAGGAGGGGAATGAGAGGGCACCATATCTGAGTCCATGGTCCTGCTACAGTATCTGTGGCCCAAGTTACCACAGAGGCCATGCGAATGTCTGTGGACTGTGCTGTTGCCTGGGCCATGTTTGGGTCCATGGTTCTGCTGCAGCTGTGGGCCATGTTGTTGTCCATGGTGACCCATGTAGCCACAGAGGGCCATGTGGATGGATGTCCATGGGCTGTGATGCTGCAGACCACGTTGGGGTCTGGGGTCCTGTAGCAGCTGGGGGAGAGTGGCTTGTGTTACCATTGAAAGCAATGCAGATATCTGTGGTTTGTGCTGCCACCAGAAACCATGTTGATGGTCATGGGATAGTGATTGTATTGGGGCCCATGGCCTATACTTCAACTGGAGACCGTGCTGGGGTCTGTGACACATGTGGACACCAGAGGCCAGGTTCATGGTCCATGCTGTCATCATATACCATGGTCCATGATCTGTGCTCCTGCTGACTGTAAGGACAAGGAGGCTTCTGCAGTAGTATCGATAGCTGCTGACTCACAGATGAAAGAGAGGGACATGGAGGCTTTGGTGACCCCTCTCTCCCCACAAAGTAACAATCTAGACAGGAAGCCATCAAAGAGAACTCTGACCAGTCTCCAGTGACTATATGGACAACACAAATTAGACCTTTTTTTCTTTTTCATTTTGGGGGGTGGTGGTAATGGTGGCACAGGGCATGTGGTGGGACAAACGGGGAAGGAAGGGTGATTGGGGTATATTTTGTAAAATTCCCAAATAATCAATAAAATATTATGTCAAAAAAGAAGTCTGAAACAGACACCTAGCAAGGCTGAATAAAGAAACCTAGGTCCAGCTTCCAGATGGAAGCCACAGAAACTATCCTTCCCTTGAGACATCCATGCAGCCTGTTGGAGGCAGTCTGATAGGTGCTTGGCTCTGAGGAAACAAGGAACAGGGAACTGGTCAAGGTTTGCGGGTTTAGATCACATTGCTGGACATGAGACTTTATGTACAGCTGACTATATGATAGTTCTCCATAGGACACACACACACAGTTGCTGTGCTGGTAGACACTGAGGCTGAAGGTACATGTATACATGGGACACAGACATGCTTCAGGACCTTTAAATAGGAACAGATGGCCATGGTGGACAAACCATCCAGCTGAAAGGGTTAGTGCAATGGTTTGTATATACTTGACCCAGGGAGTGGCACTATTTGGAGGTGTGGTCTTGTTGAAGTAAGTGTGTCACTGTGGGCATGGGCTTTAAGACCCTACTCCTAGATGGCCTTGAAGTCTTCCATTAGTGGCCTTCAGATGAAGATGTAGGATTCTCAGCTCCTCCTGCACCATGCCTACCTGGATGCTGCTGTGCTCCCACCTTGATGATAATGGACTGAACCTCTGAACCTGTAAGCCAGCCTAATTAAAATGTTGTCCTTTATAATATTTGCCTTGGTCATGGTGTCTGTTTACAGTAGTCAAAAATCCTAACAAGACAGTTAGTGCTCATTTTTGGACTGTGACATCTGCCTCTGAAGTTCTACCTGGAGTACTTTGCCCTACTCCTCAACTTTACCAGAGGGGTAGACACTTGTCGGGAAGTACCTGCAGAGGTCTGTGGGGGCATTTCAGTTAAAGACACAAGGGAACCAAACATGTTACACCTATGAAGCTGATCTTGAGGGCTTATGGCAAACACCCTCAAGAGGCTCCACTATCCCCAAGGTAGATGTGTGGCCAGAGCCTATCTTGAGGCAAAGGCACCCAGAGATCATTGACGCAGTTCATGAACTGAACAAGGTAAACTTCATCTGGCTAATGTAAAGTCCCCTTAACTCACTGGTATGGCCTCTCCACCAACCTGAGAGGAGTTGGTGCATGACAGTGGATTACAGGGAAATGAATAAGGTGGTGCCCACCACTGTGTATACCACTGCTGTGGTGTTGGGTGTTAGGAACACAGCTGGGACATTACCTTTGTGTGCTGGATTTGGTCCATACTTTATTCAGCATTGATATAACACCTAAAACAAAACAAAACAAAACAAACAAAAAACCACATAGGAAGGTCCCATGGACTGTTACTGTCTTAACTCAGGGTGTTTGAACAGTCCCACCATAGTGTTATCTGACCTAGTACAATGGATAAAATCCACAATTGTTCAGATATTCCATTACGTTGGTGATGTTCTGCTAACCTCCATCTTCCAGATACAGTCTAGCTCAGAAAGCTCACTTGAAAGGGAGGGGACAGGTCATAAATCCAAACAAGGTCCAAGAGTCTGTCTTATGGATAGCATTTTTGGGTTCTCTGGTTAGGTGTGCTGGCTAGTTTTATGTAAACTTGACACAAGCTACAGCCATCAAAAAGGAGGGAACTTCACCCGAGAAAATGCCTTCCTAAGATCTAGCTGTAGACAAGCTTTTAGTGCATTTACTTAATTAGTGACTCATGTTGGGGTGGGCAGCCCATTGTGGGTGGGACCATGTGGGACTGGTGGTCCTGGGTTCTATAATCGAGCAGGCTGAGCAAACTATGGAAGCAAGCCAATAAATAGCACTCCTCCATGGCCTCTGTATCAGCCCCTGCCTTCAGGTTCCTGCCTTGCTTGAGTTCCTGCTTTTGATGATGAACTGTTATATGAAACTGTGAGTGAATAAACCCTTTCTTTCCCATGTTGCTTTTGGTCATGGTGTTTCATCACAGCAATAGTAACCCCTAACTAAGACATTAGATAACATGAAAGTACTGCCATTTAGGAGGTAATAGACAAGGTGCAGGATTCTTTGCTTTCCTATATAGTGAAGAAAAATGAAGGAGTTTGTGGGACTACTGGACTACTGGTAGGATACTGAGTATCCATCAACAACTTGGGTAGAAAGAGAGCAGCATGGGACTCAACAGAAGCTTGCATCTGAAAAAACAGGTACAGACAAGTAGCCATTTGATAGGACTCATTCTGCAGAATGAGCTCTATGTTGATCAAGAAGGATTCAACTAGGGCTTTTGGCAAAGGGCACATGGTTTCACATAGTCCACAGGCTTCTAATTTTGGCAGTGGAAGAGTTCTGGGGATCATTATAAAGGAAAAGCTGCTGGCAAGGTATTGACTACTTACTCTATTGGAGGTTAGATAAGCCAAATATAAACTCATCCACTACTGGGCAGGTCTTAAGGATGGATTTTCCTACTCTCTGAGGGTGTCCAACACATCTCCTTAAATCCTTGAGAATTCTCAGTGTAAAACCTGACAGCAGCCAATCTCTGGCAGTGGTTATGATTATTTTAATTGTCCTAGCATTTGGACTGTATGTTTAAGTGGATGGGATAGTCAAGATACACCAGGAGGACATGACAATAATTTCTTGCTCCCAGCATCAACTGACACCACACCAGCCTTGAAGCTGTTGTGATCCAATGTGGGTTAGGGGAGGGAAGACTACAACATGTAACTTTTATGTTTTCTACCATATTGAGAAAGTGCTGTATTGATCCTGAAGTAGGACTCTTAAAGGGGGTTATTTCCAGAGGGATGTTTATAGAAACCCATGGAAATTGCATCTTGCTGCAGTATCTTGGTCATTTCTTTCCCAAAGTCTCTGCCTAATGACTCCCATCTCAGAAAGCCAACAATTCAAGTGATACTTCCTGTACATGGATGCACCCTGGTGTGTATCTTGCTACACAGTATGGATTTTTCTCTTTGGTACCCACTAAATATCTATGTTGCTTTTCCTTGGTGGGCAGATGGTAATCATTTGGGTTAATGTCCCAGCACACTAGTGTTAGTGATTGCCAGATTCTGAATTCCACAAAGGGGTTGTGGTGACTTATTCAGCCAATATGATAGGATAGCACGCTTCTTCAGAAACTGTCTTCTTGGTTTATTTACTTTTAGACAAGGTTTCACTATGTAGGCCTGGCTGGCCTAGAACTCACTATGTATGCCAAGTTGCCCCAAATTCATAGAAACCCAGTTGCTCTAAATGCTGAGATTAAAGGCACGTGCCACATGCCTGGTTCCACCTTGGATTTATTCTTGAGATAGATCTCTTAATGGGACTGATGTCTCTTTGGTTCGGCTAGGCTATCTGGCTGGAGAGTCCTAAGGAACATTTTGTTTTTGCTTCCCATGGAATCACAATTATGTACCAACATACCTATCTTTTTATGCAGTTGCTGGCTATCAAATTCAAAGTGGTAAGCACTCTTCTGACCTCACCAGACCCTTCTGATAGCCTCTTAGCCTTATTTTACTTGTGTGCAAGGTTCTTTGGAAAGTCACTTGGATGGTGGTTTACTGGGGCAAACACACAAAAGTGGACAAAGGTGTGAAAGGCTAAGCAGACTTGTGAAGGAATGTTTTGCTAAAGCAGACAAAGGAGAGAAAGTGTTCTGCTAAGGCAAGCACATGAAAGAAAGTGATGGATTCTTTGCTAACAACATGCGTGGGAGAGGGTAGGGTGGCAAACATGGGGAGGGCGGATGCAACAGGGGTTTGTTCTTGTTGTTTTTGTTTGTTTGTTTGTTTGTTTTTTGGAGGGGAAACTGGGAAAGGAGACATCATATGATATGTAAATAAAGAAAATATCTAATAAAAAAATCAAACAGGTTTTTAGGCAAAATGCAAAAAAAAAAAATAATAAGGTTTGAAAAAAAATAAGGTTTGAAAAAAATTAAAGTTACAAACGTGTTTGATGTCTCATCTCAAGGGACATACACCAGAAACTGGAGCAAGGGAAATATTCCAGTGCCTGAGGTGGTCACAGCACCCTTGTCCTTGCAGGGGTCTGCAGGTTGGAAGAGTAAATGCTGGTGTGTGTGTGTGTGTGTGTGTGTGTGTGTGTGTGTCCTCATTTGAAGACAGTGAGACAAGAGATGACAAGTGGCATGTACCTCTTAGACATCATCTAGCAGCCCTGAGCCCTGGGCTTGTTTCTCTTTGTCCTGCATGTGCGTGCACTGCTGATGCTGCTTGGTACCACATCTGGTTGACTATTGCCAAGGATTGCATGAGTAATATAATATTGAAA
This sequence comes from Mastomys coucha, assembly GCF_008632895.1. Taxonomy (NCBI): domain Eukaryota; kingdom Metazoa; phylum Chordata; class Mammalia; order Rodentia; family Muridae; genus Mastomys; species Mastomys coucha. The sequence continues at coordinate 100,798,616 of NW_022196904.1, read as the reverse complement.
CCCCTGTAGAACCCACTCAGTTCTCTCTTTAGTGTCTGCACACAGCACCCTGAAGCTTTTGAGGACTTGGGTTTGCATGACAAGAGACATTGTAGTGACGTTCTTGATTTCTCTATCTTCCCCACCCTCATTACCCCAGTTCCAAGCACAGTCATGCTTGACTCATTTACCATAGTAAAATGGTCCCTAATCTGTTCCTCTTCTCAAAGCTACTAAATTAAACATTTTAACATATATTTTTTTATTTGTGTGTGTGTGTGTGTGTGTGTGTGTGTGTGTGTGTGTGTGTGTGTGTGTAGTTTCAGACAGTTGTGAGCTATCTGATATGGATGTTGGGAACTGAATTTGGGTCCTCTGAGAGAGCAGTAAGTATTTAGCCTCTGAGCCATCTCTCCAGCTCCTACTACATTTTCTTGATGGAACACCTACAAAAAGTTCCTGGCTTTCACCCATGCTATACCTATATTTCCCATGAAGCAGCTACAGTGATTGCCTAGCAACTTAAATTAGATGAAGTCACTTCTTTCTCCCAGCAGCTTTCTATAAAATCTGGCTTCCTGACATTCTTTACAAATTACAAATGATCTGTCCATTGCTTCTTTCTGACCTTACTTTTCTCCTTTGCTCCTTTTTGTTCTGGCTGCGCTGGCAAGCTTTGGATTCTTCTAAGCTAACATGCCACTCATCTCTGCTTTTCATGTGACTTCAGCAAATCTAAATGGCATCTCCTTAGAGAGCTTTCCAGAACACTCAGTTCTACAGGAGCCCAAACCTTGGCTATATCACCTTTTCATGGTCAGTAACACAAACCTTTCCATTTTCTTATTTATTTGAAATCATCTTTCCAGACTAAAAGGCCTTCCTTTGTTCCTGTATTTTCAGCACAGTTTGATATAACACCATTCTATCACTCACATGACAGTTGTATGTGGGAGCCTAAGGCATGGGAGAAGAGACTGAAGATGTGGTCAGCTAAGGCCATATGTGATATAAGATCTGTTGATTTTATCTGCTGAGTGTTTCTGGAGTATCTCTGTATTCCAAGGCTTTCTCTCTTTCATCAGAGAGATAGAGGTGGCACAGGGTCATCATCATGACTTCCACTGTAATGTCTACAGTTTCCCAACTCCTCTCTTTACCTTTGATTTTAGTCCCTTCTAGATCATATTCTCATTTTTAAAACATAAGTGTGTTGTGACACTTCCTGCTTAAAAATGTTTGAAAAGTTCCCAGTCTTTTGCAAGATTAAATTAATCACTTAATATGGCTTCCAGGGTAGCTTGCTTCTACATTAGCTTCTTGTCTCATTATCCAGGAATGTACAGCTGCCCATGGGCCTCTATGGATATCTCATTTTCCTTTAAAACTAGTTATTCTCTTACTTTCCCTGTTGCCTTAGAATGACTGGCATTTAGAAGCTGTGTGATCTTGGGATATTACTGTTTCTTTTGAAACTTTGTTTCCTAATAATCACAATTTATCACTGGTAGGATAAAGGTTTAATACTTTACATATAAGGCCATTGCTAATCATATCTCCAGTATCCTCTCCCATGCTTCCACATACAATTGTCATGTGAGTGACATCTATATACCTGTCTACCTGTCTACCTGTCTACCTGTCTACCTGTCTATCTATCTATCTATCTATCTATCTATCTATCTATCTATCTATCTATCTATCTATCTATCTAAACTCTACCTACTTTATCAGCAATTTTAATGCTTATAACAATATTATTGAATAGTATAGATGGTGGGGATAATGGATTTCTGCTAGTTTTTAGACTTGCTTGCTTTAATGGAAAGTAACCACATTTGATTAAAAATTCCAACTTCCAGCTTTTGATCTTTCGACCTTCTGATTTAGTTTATTCTCTGTGTTATCCAAAAGCCTTGAGAATGGCACTATTCTTTTTTTTATTAGATATTTTCTTAATTTACATGTCAATTTCTCCTTTCCCAGTTTCCCCTCCAAAAAAACAAAATGAAACAAAACAAAACAAAACACCCCTCCCAAAACCCCCAAAACAAAACAACAAGAACAAACCCTTGTTGCCTCCCCCTCCCTCTGATTGCCACCCCTCCCTCTCCCACTTATTGGCCCTGCCATTCCCCTACACTGGGGCACAGAACCTTCACAGGGCCAAGGGGAGAATGGCACTATTCTTATCCAGGACTATCAAGTATACAGTGTTAAGATAGCAACTTGTTCTCACACCCTGCCCTGGCTATGCTCTGGATGAAGGACTAGTGGGGATTGCCTAGCATTCTCATGATTTAAGACTTTGGAAGTTCCCTCTATCTTTCACACAATCTTGAACTTTCCCTGAACTCAGGTTTCAGGGACAAGCTGGAGCCTCCTGATGGTGGCCCCTGGGCACAGGAGTAGCCTGAGCAACAGAGACAGTCGAGCAATTTGGCATCAGTTACTGTTTTTTATCATGGTAGAGAAGTTCAGCCTCCACCTAGCATCTTGTAGCCTGAACTGTGAAGATGGATAATGACATGTTCTTATATTCCAGGGTGTGGTGGGAAATACTAGGAAAGGAATTTGGTGCCAGTGGGGTGGCTTAGCCTAGAGTGCTCCCCACAGGAATGTATCATGACAGCCTTTGGCTAGACCATCAAGGGACCTGGGTGAGCCAGGTCACCTGGTATGTGTGGTTATTTGCATGTACTTTAAAGGTTTAGTTGCTCTGACCTCTGTGAATTTTAAGTAGTTTGGGAGTCAGATTGGCTAATATATCAATAGAGTCCTTAAACATTAAGCAAAGAGCCAGGCAGGAGGCACACACCTTTAATCCTAGCATTTGGGAGATCGAGTTCCAGCACAGTGGGAGAAACTCTGTCTCCAAAAAACAAAACAAAACAAAACAAGACAGAAAAATTAAGCTAAGAAGTAGCTGCCCCACACTAGGGTATGTGTTAAGTGCTTTGGCAAATGTCAATGTGAATCATGGTCCAGCAGAAATTCACATCTAATGCGGATTATAAGATGCACAGACAAACAGCTGAATCACTGCAAGAGAGCCACATTGACTCACATGCCACATGCAGGAAGTTCGGAGGAGGGAGAGACATCCATGACTGACTCAGCACCTGAGGTAAAGTTTTGGAGAGAAACATCCAAACTAAGCTTGATAGGATTAGAAAGACAGGAGGGATAGCCTGGGGACTGAGTAGGAAAGCCCAGGTGTGTGCAGAACTTCTGGAAGTTTTGTTTCACAGACATCAGGAAGGTGGACTAGGGTAGATCTTTGCTTGTGTAAGGAGTTTAAACTGGATTCTTTGTGTCTGTGGTGAATGTGTTATGCATGTGTGTGTGTTTGCGTGTGCATGCATGTACATGTGTGCTTGTGTATGTGTGCATGTGTATGCATGTGTGGGTATGTGTGTGCATGTACATGTTTGTGTGTGTGATCTCATGTGTGTTTGTGTGTGGGAGTGGGGTTGGAGGGGAGAACAACCGAACGACCTCTGGTGTCATTTCCCAAGTGCCATCCACTATGGAGTTTGAGAAAGCATCTCTCTGGAGTCTGGAGGTCACCAAATAGGCTAAGCCAGTTGACCATCAAGCCCCAGGGACCTGCCTCTTTCTCTCCCCCCATCCCCCAGCATTAGGAGGACAATCACATCCCACAAGCCTTGCTTTTTCACATAGGTTCTGGAGACCAAACTCAAGTCTCCAAGAGAGCTGTTTCCAAGTCCTGGACTTGAGCTCAGCAACCTGAGCAGATGAATATCCTAGAGAGGGTTATTTATAGGATGGGTGAGGGGATGTTCAGCATCCATTAGTACTGTTGAGTCAGGATGATGAGTGAGAGCGAAACCTAGAGAAATGTTTTGGAGTAAAATTAATAAGCTGATTATGGAAAGGGACAAAAGGCAGAACTTGACGAAGTGCATGAAGTTTCCAAGCGTGTGTGCTAGATAGACTGAGGACACACTTGGGAAGAACAGAGGCAAAGCGTATTTGGAAGGAGAAGTTCCATTTTGGACAGAAGTTTGAGGAACACGATGTTTGGGTAGAAGTTCAGAGTTGGCCTGTGAGAGGAAATTGCTGTGAGGGAGAGTCCACGGGATCGTTTGACTGGGTTGAGAAAAAGTAGTACCCTTCTGTAAGACTTCAGAGGGGGAAGCAAGTGAGTTGGTTGCAGAGAAGTATTAAGAGGCAACAGTGACTTAGTGATTGGGACCCAATAGACTAGTTTAACTTCTGGTTCTACCATTTACCTTTTGTGTGTGACCTTGAACAAGTTGCTTAACCTTGGAAAACCTCAGTTTTCTCATCTGTAAGATGGGGTAGAAAACACTTTGTTCCAAGGGGGTTGTGAATGGTGAATTAGATGCTATTTGAAGGATGCTTGGTCTATAAATGAGTAATAAAAACTAATTATTCAAACTGTTACCACTAGTATTGGAAAAGTGTTGGACATAACATTTGAGGCACTGACCTTCCCAGGAGGTGGAGGAAGAGGAGTGAGAGTGACAGGAGGAAGCCTGGGAAGGCTTCTGGGTTGTGGTGGTGCAGTAGTTGGGGTCCAGGTAGCTTCTGCTGTCTTCTGCCCTGAGAAGCTGGTGTGGCCAGGGTTAGAGGAGAGATCTTTAACTTTGGAATGGGAATCTGTCAGCTGTCTAGGCTGATCACAACACCACAAGCTAGGTGACTTTAAGGAAAGTTGATTTTCCTGAAGTTCTGGAAACTAGAAATCCAGGTTTAAGGTGCCCCTCAAATCAGAGGGGACAGTATCCACTCCATACCATTCTCCTTGCTTGAGAGTCTCTGCTGCTAATCCTGGCAATCTTTGGCTTCTAGCTGTATTATCTTTGTATCTGACTCTAGCCATTTGGCATTTCCTCCAATGTGCATGCCTGTTCACATTCTCCTTTCTATAAGGTCACCAGTCCTATTAGAGCAGGGGCCCACCCTTTCCACTATGACTTCATCTTCAGTAATTATAACTGAAACTGTTCTATTTCTGAGTGAGGTCACATGCTGAAGGACACATGTCAACACGGAGTGTCTTCTCATTTGCTTTCCACCTGGTTTTGAGACAGAGTTTCTCATTGAATCTCACTAGTTGGGCTAGGCTTCCTTGCCAGTGAGCTCCAGTGATCTTCCTGTCCCTGCCCTTTCCCTCATCTCTTTTACCTCAGAGCTGGGGCCACAGGCACGTGCTACCTACTATGCTTTTATATGGGTGCTAGGGGGCTTCATGCCTATACCGAAAGCACTTTACCAGATGGGCCATCTCTCCAGCATCTCTTGTTTTTTTTTT
>NW_022196904.1:100771493-100793325 GCF_008632895.1 Mastomys coucha | reverse complement strand
TTTTTTTTTTGCCTGAATTATATGAGAAATTAGTTTATTTACCCAATTCACTTGTGAAAAAGTATTGTCACAGACGTGTCACAAAAAAATGGGAATATGTGCAAGCTGCCGAGGTTATATCATAGCATAGAAGTATAATAAAACGTGAAGGAAATCTTCCCTAGGACACAGTTGGAACCTATATTCTTGAACAGTCTCAAGGTTTCTTTTAAAGTATTTTTTTCCAGAGAAGATGTGTAGCTTAGAATGAAGAACATTTCCTGTGAGAAAATGCTTTAAAGATAGCAATAATCTTAATTAAACAGTCTTTCACATTCAGAAGGGACCAAAATTATAAATGCACATGCAACTTTCAAGCATATGTTCTTTTTAATGATATTAATACATCTCTAGAGATAGTAGGAGCGCTTCTTCCTAATTAGGTAGTATTTTATTAAACTCAGTGAAATCTCATGCTAGTTTGAGTACCATTTTCAAGAGTTAAATAATATTCAGAGTCTCAAATAAAGAGGATTTTCTTTTTTTCTCTCTCAGAAGTTATTGGTGTTGGTCAAAAACTAGTTTTCGGTTGACGGGAGTGCTGAATCTGTCTGTTAAATGAGGACAATCCAAATTCCCCCAAGGTTTGCTCAGCACGAATATGTTATTGCCGATCCTACTTATGCCAGGACAGCTATTTTAAAATAAAAGTTAGAATAGTTTTAATTACATGAAAATTAATTTTCCTCAGTTGACCCATCTTTGAAACCAAGCCAAATTTACAAGCTACATAATTTAAAAATTCAGCTTTAATCACTCCAGGGTCATGGTGTGGGAGCGTGAGGGTTGGGCTGGGAATGGAAAGGCTGAAGTTCGAATTCTGTCTTTAAAGGATGAAGGAGATTAAAGTCCGTGACCCTAGAAATGATAGAGGTTAAAGCAATTTTAAGGAACATTACGTACACCTCTCTGGAAAAGCACTGGAAAACAGTTGGCGTCCTAGCAAACTTTAACCTCGCCAAGGGAGAAGCTGCAGAGGAAACTGGGAACGGGCCAGCTGCACTTGGGGGTGTTAAAGTATGATTACAAAGCTGTGATTAAAGAGGCGACAGGGCCAGGCAGCCTTGTGTTTAAGAATAGCAGTTCCAAGGCCCATAAAATAGTCTAGTCTCAGACAGTAGATGTGCACATAGATGCAAACTCCCTAAACATGAGGTGAACAAGATGAGCCCAGAAATGCGCTGTGGGCGTAGGCAAGCAAGGGTCGGCTTCCTGTGGGTGCTCATATAGGTTAATAGTAGGGAATCTAGCAATAAACCCATTATCAACACACGGAAAGAGAAGCCATATCAATCAAAAAGACATTTGATTAAACCTAGTAACCATTCCTAATGAAACAAGACAAAATGAATAGCACATGTTATGTTATGGGTGATTGTAGTGAGGCCATTTCAGTGTAAACCAAGCCCAGATAAGAATGCTGGCTCTTGCCCTCGATCTCTATATTGTCTTGGGGGGTACTTACAAATAAGAGAAATAAACATAAAAAATCTGGAAATGAAGAACAATCACTTCTTTTAATCTCTCTCCCTCTCTCACCTCTCCACCTCCTTCATCTCATATAGAGACAACCCAGGAAACTAAGCTCAACACCTTTTAGGTGGGTATGGTGGTGTACGGCTACAATCCCCACAATGGGGGGGGGGAATGTCAAGAGGATTATTCATTCAAGACTGGAGGGAGGGAGAAAATAAGGGAAAGAAGATGGAGGGATGGAGGAAGGGAGAGTGTTTGAAATGTTTAGAGTCCTAAGAGAATTTTGTTGGGTATCTAGATGGAGGGTAAATGGATAAAAATTAACAATTTAAAAATCTATCAGAAAAGCAAATGGCTGCACATGGGGATATCCATGAGGATTCATTTAGTGACAACAAACAAAATCAGAAGAAATTAGAAAGCAGAGGTAAGAGCTTCAACAAAGTAAATAATAATGAATAATGCACTAAAGGTTACATATTGTAAAAACAAAATCACTCTTTTATAAAAATATTTATTTTATATGTATGAGTGTTTGTTTTCATGTATGACTCCATACCATGTAAGTGCCTGGAACTTATGAGGAGAACTGGAGTTACAGATGGTTGTGAGCTGCCACATGGGTTCTGGGAATTGAACTTGGCTCCTCTGCAAGAACACTGAGCTCTTTCTTAAACACTGAGCCACCTCTCTAGTCCTATATGTCTTTTAAATAAACATAAAAACAGATATGTACAAGTTTGCAATGTCACGTTTCGGGGTCATTTTATGGCTCCAATGTGAAATGTTTCTTTACTCATGTGTTTGAACATTTAGCCCCCAACCAAGCTTGTGGAACCTTCAGCAAGTGGGTTCTAGCTGGAGGAAACGGTCTCAGGTCTTAGGAGAGTGGGCCTTCTAAGGCTAATGAGGCTCTAGTTAGCCCTCATTCCAACTACGCTTTGTGTCTTCTGGTTCACACCATGGAACAAGTCCCAGCTAGGAACACGAACTACCATGACCTCTGCCATGGCTTCCCTGCCATTGAGGGACTGTACCTTCATGGCTCAACACCTTTTTCCTTGGGTTGTTTCTGTTAGGTATTTGATTGCAGCAATGAGAAAAGTAGTTTATACAGATAGGAGTACAATATTAAAAATCAACACTTGCTTGAAAATTAACGTATAAATTTCATACAACTCTTACAAGAGTTTCACTAGCTTTGGGATTTGGTAAAATGAACTTAATAAGCACCAAAATGATAGTCTAGAAAAAGTATTATAAAAAGACTAATGTTACAAGATAACAGAACTGCTATAACTGTCAGATTGGAGATTAGAAAATTGGTAGCTTAGTTCAGCAGGAAAAGGATGCATTAAAAAACAAATTAAACAGAGGTACAAAATGAAATAGAAAACTCTAAGATAATCTAGGAACCTGTGTCCTCAGATCTTATAAAATTGCATGATGGTCTGGAAAGATTGCATCAACCCAGCAATCCCTCTCCTGGACTTTCTGGTATACAAATCAACCCTTCATGATCAGAGATTCTGTAAGATGTTCAGTGAGAAATGTAAGATGCCAGGAACTGTACACAGTTCATTTAGATTTCATATGTGTGCCTGTGAGTATTTGCTAGTGTGCGCACATATGGATTGGGGTCAGAGGACAACCTCGGGTGTCATTCTCCAGGTGCTTTCAACCTTTTGGCACCTCCCCTCCTTGGCATGGAGCTTTAGCTAAGTAGCCAATGGGCCAGTGAGCTTCCAGGGATCTGCCTGTGTCCGTCTCCGATCTTACACTATTGGGATTCCAGGAGCACGCTACCATGCCTGGCTTTTTATGTAGGCTCCTGGGGGTTAAGTTCAGATCTTCAGGCATGTGAGACAAGCACTTTGTGGACTAAGCCACCTCCTTCACTCCCAGTGAAAACTTTACAAGACAAACAATGAAAAGCCTGCCTCAATGTACATATGAGAGTGTGAACGAGGATACTAAGTAGGAGAAGCATCTGCTAGGGCACATGCCAGAGAGGCGATGCAGAGGATTGGAGGAAAGGGCTGATTAGGAAACCGGATATAATGTCTTAAACAAATTTCTATACGATGTACTTAAATAATTTTTATTTTTTCCAATTTAAAATTTTATCTTACTAAAGTATACATTTTTGTGAGATAATTTTTCTGTGAATATTTTTGACAAATTCAACAAGTAGGAATTTTTGTATTTTTAGCTTCGCCTTTGCTATTGTGGGTTTTCATGCTGACTCTTATTGTCAGGCCTGGATTCTCCTGGGTCAAGTCATTAGACCAAGAGTTTGTGAATTATGTTTTTTAACATAAAAATTTCACATTCTAACTTCACTATTTTCAATATTGTCTAAAAGACAGGATTTTAAAGGTCATTTTTGGGAGAATAGCTCTTCCTGTAATAATAGCAATAATGATTAATTATTTAGTACTCAGCTTGTACCAGGCACACAGAAAAGTATTTCGACCATAATTTTTGACCTCAAAGATATTTTTGTTCCCTTTGCATGGATCTCCCACATTTTCAGTTAACCATTTGCCTTGTCCTCAAGATATAATGACTATCACATCCAATTCATAATAAACTTTAGCTACAGAAATAATCCACATACTGTAAAATAAATGTAAATGCTTTAAAGGCATGGGAGACCCCCCCAAATGTGTATAACTACTCCTTAGTTCATGTAGCTTACTATATTCAGCTGTCTTAATTGTACTCAGATTTGGTACTGATGTGGGTTTTCTACAGTATTTGGAGGAGGGAGCTGGTTAGTAAAGTTGGTGGCACAGTTTCTTGAACAGATTTCTACACAGTGCTTTTGGTTGTGTGTAAAACTGAGGAGCTTGCTCACATTAAAGGGCACTGGACACTTAGCTCTGCGCAATTGCTGTCACGGAGGACTGTGGGTCATGTTTTAACATGCCTGCAGATTATTATTATTTTTTAAAAGATGTATTTATTATTATTATACATAAGTACACGGTAGCTGACTTCAGACACAACAGAAGAGGGTGACAGATCTCATTACGGGTGGTTGTGAGCCACCATGTGGTTGCTGGGATTTGAACTCAGGACCTTTGGAAGAGCAGTCAGTGCTCTTACTCGCTGACCCATCTCGCCAGCCCCAGATTATTTTTCAACATATTTTTATGTGGAATGTGATATTTAGCACTGATGAGCAATTAGAATTTTATTCAACGTGGCAGGAGCCAACATCATGTAGTTTCAACCCATCTTCAGGATGCTAAGTATAGGACTGGGGGTGCCTTGGATTAATTTCTGAAAGGTACAGATAGAGAGGAATGTCAGGTAAGGATTGACCAAGAAGTGCTCCAGGCATTTTTAGTGCAGGGGTCTTAAAATATCCATCCAGCAGGTGGCAGCACAAGAACAGAGATGGGCCACTCTAGACCAATAATACCCACAGGTTTCTTCATTTTTGCAAAAACAAGGAAAAGAACAGATTGCAATATTCTAGCTTTGGAGAGAAGAAAAAAAATTACATACATTTTTGTTTAAAAGTAAATAGGAAGCTCCTATTATGTACAAGCTATTAAACTGTGTACTCTCTCAACCACTCTTTTTTAAAGTCCTTATAATTGCAGAAAATCGTATTTTTCATTAAATCAATTAATGCTCCATCACACTCCAGTCCATTCACTTGAGACAGGGGTTCTCCCTGAACCTGCAGCTAAGCTGACAGTCACCAAGCCCCTAGCCCTAACCCCTCGTGTTGATATTGCTGGCATGCACTGCCACGCCTGGCTGCTGGAGCTCAGTTTTTGGGTCTCATGCTTGAACAGCAATCTCCCTAAGCCATTTTAACTCCCACTAAGCCATTCTAGAGATGAAGAAATTGTGTTTTAGAAGGCTAAAAAAATACACATTTGCAGGTTTACCACACAGTTTTCTAACTGCTGTGACCAAGCTGTGATCTAGCAAAAGTGACCCAAGGGAAGAAAGGTTTACCTTGGATCCTGGCTTAAGAAGGAGCACAGGCCATCTGGGTAGAAAGGCAGATCTATCTTGGGAGGTGGGGGCCACATTTCAGCCACTGTCAGGAATCTAGGCAGGACACTGACACTCAGAGCGCACCCCACTTATTTCCTCTGAGCTCTGAGCTCATGGGATAGTACTGTCCACATTCAAGGTCGGCCTTGCCTCTCAGTTAAACCGTCCTGGAAACACCTTCCCAGAAACACACAGCCTATGCATGCCAGGTCCTTCTGAATCTAGTCCAGTCAGCGACAAAGATGAACTATCATGCACGGTTTCTGAGAGGCAGGGCCAAGCCTGGACCTAGAGTTACTGGATTCTTGCATGGAGTTGTATCTGCCGCTTCAAGTCTTGTCCTGTTGTCTCAGTTCTGTAAACAGTTAGTTTGATGATGTCCTTCAAGCCTGGGCTATCTGGACTGTGGGACACAGAAAGCAGAGTGACAGGAGACATTTGTCCCCTAGCTTACAAGGTGGTTGTGCCCTGGAGCTAGTGATTGAGAGGAGATGGATGTTATTACAGAGGAACACTGTATCGGCCATCTGGAGAGTGCATGTGGAAGTTGGACGTGCATTTCCTTGTTAATAGGACAGTTTCTGTGACAAGAACAGATGAGCACTCCCTAGCGCCCACAGTTCACAATGTTAGCCTAGAAATGAGTGGCCGAAGAAGTTTAATGCCTCTGTGATCAATGTGAGGGGTCAATCACACTCAGCATCAAGGACCTGCCATCCGGCCACACATTTACCTGGTGTGGATGAGAAACTTTCATTTTTTTTTTTTAAATAAATGGCTTGAATCTCACAAACAATTTGCCAAGTAAATTGTTTAGCCAGAGATGGTGAACATTTCTTCCTGGAGAAGCAGCATTAGGTAGATTAGGGGATTCAGGCTGACTCTTTCCCCTTTCCTGGGGATTCGGTTAGTGCTGAAAGGCCTGCTCCTTCCTCTGCAGAGCAGGAGTTGCCCAGGCAACTATGATAAGTTAGAGTAGTCAAGTCCAGACCAGCTTTAAAGGATGAGGTGATACTGAGACTCCAGAACAGAAGGGTGTGTATGTGAGAGCAGTGGGATGCTCAAGGTTCTCACCAGCAGGATGCTTAAGGCCCTCACCAGTGGGACGGATGCTCAAGGCTCTCACCAACGGAATGCTTAAGTTTCTCACCCCCACCATTGCTACAGGGCTACAGCTGCCCTGCCATCAAGCTGTAGGGACCAAAGGGGCTGACCAACTGTGCTTCATTCCAAGTAGGGAACAAAAGGCAAAGCCAGGCACCAGAATAGAGAATTTTCAGGTGGTCAGAAAGTTTTTTTCTGTGGTATTTAGGGATGGCTGGGGCCCTGTGCTTACTTAGCCCTGTCACTCATAGGCTCTCAGGAGACAGCTGTGAAAGTGCAGGTGAGCCAAGCTGGTCTCCAAGGCACCTTTATTGGGGGGGCAACAGCACCTGGGCTGACAGCATGTGGAGACTGGACTTCAGCTTTCATATTGCACTTGTAAGAACTATAGTAAGTTCAGAGAGAATAGGCTCTTCTTTTTCTCTCTCCTTCCCCCCACTCTTCAGCCCTCTCTTCCTCCTTCCACCCTTTCCTTTCACCTTCGTTTAGTCCCTCTTTCTATCCCCCTCCTCCCTCCCTTCCCTTCTAGTTTCCTTCCCTCCCTTCTGCCCTTCTTCTGTCCTTCCCTCCCTCTCCACTTTCATATTTTCACCTTCTTCCTGTTCCTCCCTTCATTTGCCCAGGTTGGCCTCAAACTCCTGGGGATAACCTTGAAGATCTGATCCTCCTTGCCTACACTTCACAACTGCTAGGATTTCAGGCATACTCCACAGCACCCAGCTTATGCATGGCTGGGAATCAAACCCAGGGCTTTGTGCATGCTCGACTACCAATGAGCCTCATTTGCCGTGAGGACACTTTCCTGGAGAGAGAGTTGAGGCAGTGCAGCCTGCCTTGGCAAACTTCCCCCTGGATCTTTCAAGTGGAGTCAATTGATGGCTTTTTCAGAAGCAAGGGGAAAATTTCTACTGTTTGTCATGAGGAAATGTAAATTGTTACAATCTGTTTAGAGAGTGATTTTGCAATATTATAAAAATGGGAAAGATGTTAATTGCAATGTTGCTCGTGGCAGTGAAAAAATGGAAATGATGGAAATCCAGCAACAGAGGGCTGCCTATGGAAGTGATAGTGCCTCTTATTATGGAGTAATGCCGATTAATCAGAGATGCTGAAGCAAATGCAGCTGTAGGAGTGTGGGGAGCTGACCACTTTAGAGCAAATGTAGGAAATCTGTCTTGTATGTGTAAAACAGACCTGTTTGCATGTAGCATCATGTTGGACTAATTCACGGAACATACTTGAAAAGGACTGAAATTCAACTTTGTTACATTACTCTTTGTGTTTTCTGTTTCTTTGGCCATCTCCAGGTTTGGAGCAGTTTGGAGCAAGTTGTTTGGATAAAGTCATGTCGAGATGTTTCATAAAGTCTGCAGGAGCCCATGGAGAGGCTGGCAGGAGGTCTGAGCTTCCTCAGAGGCAGTCCTAATAGTCCCTACTTGTGTTGTGGACAGAAAGAATCCCTTTAGTTGTGCCACTTTGGGGGATTTGAAGGTCATTTGTCATGCACTATGTAGGCTAGTGCATTCGCATGTGTTTGTCGACAAGCATTGTACTTAGCACTGAATTGGACCTCTTACTGGTGGTGGGGGTATTTCCCACTTTGTGGGGAAATTATGCTCCATGTGACAAAGAATTCTTGACAATATATCACATCTGGGACAGTTGAGGCTATCTCACCAGCTTCTATCCAGGCTAGGCTATGTTATAATGTAATGCTCAGGCAGTTACTATACCAGATACAGGATTTGATAATGCATTATTAGTCATGGGTGAAATCCTACAGGGACTCCTGCATTGGAAACCTTATAGAGCATTTATTTGCTCATATCCAGAATACGGCTTAGTAGCATAGTTAGCATCATTCTAGACTCAGTTGAACACATTCTTTGAGCCCTGTATCAACAAAAAAAAATGGATACAAGTGAGTAGCTCTAGCATTTGATTCCTGCATCCAAACCTACTCAGCAGACACCTTCCAGAAACAGAGCCTTGCTACTAAGGAAGCTGAACTACAGGTTGAAGTGGAAGTTTCCGGGTGTGTCCTGTGATGCCGACTCATGTGGATAAGAATATATTAAGGGAAGGGCTAGTATGTTAGGTGACATTGGAACATATGAGTGAGTGTGCAAATGTCATAGGATGTATAGGTCTGGAGTACAGGAAAGTTGGTCCATGAGTTTTATCAGATTCTTGGGATTTCTATGAAGTGGAAGTTTCTGGATACAGAAACTCAGTGACACAGACTCACTTGGTGTTACTGCTAAGGCAAGACCCATGGGAGGACACATGATGTTTGGGAAGAATGCAAGTAGGACTCAATGGACAGTGATGGGGCTCTTGAATAGCTAGCTGTGCAGCTCTTCATTGGTTTCTCATCTTTGCTGATCTTCACTTCATTGAGAGAGTCATGGTAGAGAGAACTCCTGGAATTCTGGCTGGTCCTGGTCCCTCCCACTGACTCTCTGACTTCTTATGACTCAACAGAAGCCTCATCATTTCTGCTGGATCAAGCTGCCATTGCCGATTCATATTTGGTGACACTTTTGAACTGGATAGCTGGTATCTTGACAAACAGAGATTGGAATTGCCCCAAAGAACTACTTTTAAACAGGTCCACATCCCCTTGTCCTATTTTTTTCTTCCCTACTTTTGGATGGTGGACTAGAAGGTGGGAGTTTGAAGCATTTGTGAACCCTTAATTAAAGTAGGTTTTGAAAAATCAAGGCCTACAACAGATCCACAGGAGATCCATGTACCAGAGGCCGGGAAGGGAGAACAGTAGAGCCTACTCAACTGTCACCCTCTTTCCCTTCTTCTTTGTTGTCTTCTTCTTCGTCACCATTGTCATCTTCTTCTTCTCCTTCTCCTTCTCCTCCTTCTCCTCCTTTTCCTTCTCTGTCTCCTCCTCCTCCTCCTCCTCCTCTTCCTCCTCTTCCTCCTCTTCTTCCTCTTCCTCTTCCTCTCCTTCTCCTTCTCTTCTTCCTCCCCCTTCTCCTTCTCTTCCTCCTCCCCCTTCCCATTCTCTTCCTCCTTCCCCTCCCCCTTCTCTTCCCCTCTCCCTCCTCCTCTTCCTTCTCCTCCTCCTTCCTTCTCTTCCAGAAAAGTGACCAGGCCTTGAATTCTGCCACTGGCACTAATACACACACTTCTGAGAGTACTTCCAAGTGAAGACATTTTCTACTGGACCTGAAAGAAGATGGATCTCTAGGTCTGTGACCAGGCTCACTGATACTAGGAGAGTGGGCACTTTTGGGTGTGGGGTGGAGGGTATGCTATATAGCATTGTGGCTGTGAAGCAAAACCAAATATTTCACGTGACTCCTGAGACCTTTCAAGGAAATTACTGTTCCGTTGATGTCCAGACAAAGCCTAGCTGGGATGCGATGCAAGGTGGCTTTTGGGGTGTTCTTACTAGTTAAGATCCAGAGACGCAGATTTGTCTGCAAGCAGAAAAAAAATAACGACCACATTGCATGGCCCTATAAGAACCCTTTCAAATATTTAAGCAGAATATAGTGTCGTCTGAATTTAGGAGCCCCACAGTAAGGGTGATATTGACGTGTGTGTGTGTGTGTGTGTGTGTGTGTGTGTGTGTGATTTTTTTGTACATGCAAAATGTGTGTACTTGGATAAGGAGGTCAGAGTCAAGCATACTTATTTTCCATATTTGCTCTGCTTTCCATCTTGCCTTTTATGACAGTGTCTGTCACTTTTACCTGGGACTCTTCTAATAGGCTAAGCTGTCTGGCCAGTAAGTCCTACATGCCCAGTACTAGAATTACAAATGCCTACTACAAAGGTGGATCTCTGAGTTCAAGGCTAGCTTGGTTTAAAGAGTAAATACCAGGATAGCCAGAACTACACAGATAGACCCTATCTTGAAAAACTAAAATAAATAAATAAATAAATAAATAAATAAATAAAATTAATGGCAAAGAAAAATTGGAAATTGCCAAAAATAGACAACTAAGTTTTTAGCTGGGTGGTGGTGGCACAACTTCTTTAATTTCAGCACTCAGGAGGCAGAGGTAGGCAGGTCTCTGAGTTTGAAGCTAACTTGGTCTACAGAGCAAGGACAAAGGGAAACTCTGTCTCAAAAGAAATCAAAATAAAAACAAAAGCAAACAAACAAAACAACAGCAGCAGCAACAACAAAAACCAAGTGCCTACTACCACAGGCTGCTTTACTATGTGGGTTCTGGCGATCAAACTTAGGTCCTCATGCTTAACTGGCAAGCACTTCATCTGAGCTAGCTTCCAGCCCATGGTCATGCCTTTTAACACCAAAATGCAACCAGAGGCATTCTAGGCTATGGAAGGCAGTTCCTGCTTAGATCGGGAAAGGCAGTTTTTCTGAACTAAAGGCTACCACTAACACCTTCCTCCACATTTCTCACTTGCATTAAGAGGAGAGACTCATCATGAGATTCTGCTTGTCTAGCTCTTCCTTGTTCCCCAAACAAGCCATAGATATTTACATTTCCTGGCTTCATCTCCTTGAAACCTCTTTTCTAATAGCTTTTATTAAAAAAAAAAAAGCCAAGGTAAAATTCACATAATATAAATCAAATGACTAAGATAAATGAATAATCCAGTGACATTTAGCACATTTACTAGTTGTGAAACCACCATCTCTATCTTGTTCCACAACATTTTCATCATCCTGAAAGGAAACGGCACCAACTAAGCATTCACTCTTTATTTCTTCCTTCCCTGGTCCCTAGCAACCACTACTCTACTTTCTGTCTCTATGGATTTACCTATTCTGGATGTTCATATAAATAGATTCATACAAAGAGTCTTTTGTGCCTGGATTCTTCCACTTAGCTCCATCCTGGAGCTTCTCAGTGCCACTGTGCAGCCTGGAGAGAATGCAGTCTTTGGACTCATATCTGGACTTGAGCTCTGGCTTGACTACTTGCTGGTTGTGAGTCCTGAGAAAGTTATTTCCCCTCTTCTGAGCCTTAGTTCTCATTCATGAAATGAGAGGATCAATCCCTACATCACAGCTGTTAGGACTGAGAGATAACAGGCAAAATTGCATGGTCTGGTGCATGGCACAAAGTAGATAATTCCTCAATACCAAAGGGAAAGGGAGTCATTTGAGAGCATGAGGTGCATCGTGAGCTAAATCTGACCTTTGCTCCTCATCATGCATCTTCTGGAACACTGAACTGCACAGGGTTGGTCTTCTCCCTGAATCTCCCTCCTTAATCCCTTTCCTTAAACAGTTTCTCTTGCACTGAGTACCTGAAGCCTTACCCTGCTAAGCAGGCACATTTCCCCTGCTGTGTTCATGCCTTCACTGGACTGCATGATAGATGTTATTTTGCTCTTCTAAAAACTCCAGCTTTTTGAGGGTGGTTCCATTTTTAACTACTCTGACATGTACAGCTCTGATACCAGAACCCTGTGGCATCCAAGCTATAACTCTGGGCAGTTTTGGCATACAAAATGGGCATCATATGCTCCTTCTGGTTTTGGATAATAGGATCCCTTTCCATGTCAGTTTCTTGGAAATGCTGTATCTATAGCTTTCCCCCATCCTCATGGAGATGGAAAAGGCGGCTAGCAAGCCTCCATCCTAATTATCTGCTCGTAATTGAAAGGTGCAAGTTGGCATTCTCAGAAAGGTGCTTCTTCAAAGGCACTCACTGCAGAAGCTAAAGTCCAAATTAAAATTGATTCACAGCCTCAAAGAAGCATGGGCTATTAGAGAGCAGGGTTGGAAATGGGCTGTGCTTCCAGACAGCGAGGTCAGGGATGGGCAGGGAAAATATTTTTCAGTGTTTCAGCATAACTCGGATGGAGCTGAATTTATATGTTGGACTTTTACTACAAATAAAATGCAATAACACTCAAAGTGTCTGTTTAATGTTGTTGACCTTGTCCTTTTTTTATATGGGAAATTGGTACTTAGAGAAGGAATAAAAACAGAAACCAGAAGTCAGAAACATTCATAAAGACAACACATTTCTAGTGGCATTATTCTTAACCAATTTTTTTTTTGAGGTCATAGAGCTCTTGCACCGTTTGTGATGGGAAGCTTCATAGTACATAATCTCATGTGTAACACTAGATACAGTTTTGGGAAAGTCTTCAGAGGTCCCTAAGTGCACCTTACTAAGATTCTATTCTTGGAGGCAGGCATTGGAGAGATGTTCCAGCAGTTAAGAATGCTTCCAGCTCTTCCAGAAGACCCAGCACCAATCAGAAGGCTCTCAGCTGCCTATAACTAAAGCTCCAGTGGCTCTGATCCCCTCTTCTGGCCTCCATGGGCACCCCAAACACACATGGCATTCTCTCTGTCTCCCTCTTCCTCTCCATCTCCTTCCCAGCCCTCTCTCTCCAAACAACAATGTCTACTCTTGGTTCTGAGGAGATGGCTCAGCTGGTAAGGTGCTTGTCTTGGAAGTGTGAGGATCTGAGTTCAAACCCAGTAACCCATTAAAAGCAAACAGTGTACAGTGCACATGGTGGGAAGGTAGGTCCAGATATACTTGGTCATTCCAGCCCCTTGACCATCTAGCCTAACCCATTTCAAGGAGTTCTAGACTAATGAGACACCATGTCTCAAAAAAAAAAAAAACCCAAACAACAACAACAACAAAACAAACCAAAAAACATAGATGGGCAGTGTCTAAGGAGAGACAACAGAGGTTTCCTCTGGCTTTCACATGGCCTCTGCAACTTTTCATGGAAAACACACACATGTACACACATACGAACACACACACACACACACACACACACACAATTTCTATTTCTGTGTGGAGAGCTACTGGTGTGACAGGTATTCTGTAAAGCATCAAAAGGACAGAGATGACTATGAAATGGTTCCTGCATTTGAGAGACTGGGCACAGCCAAGTGGGGATCAAACATATCCAGACAGTGATCCCTCAGCCAGGCAGTTGCAGAGACTTTCTGGTTCTCTCTGAGCCATTTCTCTCTGTGCTCCCTCCTGCTATTACCCCTATTTTCTTTCTGTTTCCATTTCAGTAGCGTTAGCTTGTAAGCTGGTGGCCTGTTGGTACTTTCTTCACCCTTCATGTGGATAAGCAGTGATCCTCCTTCAGCTCACTTGTGAGAGGGAGGTCTGGACCACTCCTCTCTTCAGAGAACTGCAGAGCAGGTCTTCTATCCCCTGTAGAATAAAGGCCCAACTCCTCACCAGCTCACTCAAGGCTCTGTGGTTGGGCATCATTATACACTCCGTCAGACCATGCACTGTGTGGCCTTATGTGCACCCTGCACTTATCAGTACGGAATCTATGTTTCCTAAATAGAACTTGCATTTTCAAGCTCCCCTGGCTGGCTTGATCTGCTTCTCTGCCAGAATGACATTTTCCTTCATATCCATCTATTAAATCTTTCTTATCCCTCAGAGTCCCCATTGAATACATCCTCTATGAAATTCTACCCAGATTGTCAAAAGTAATGAGGGATTTTGGAGCCTGCGCTGCCTCCTGACAGTGTTATCAGCCATGTTGGAGTCCTCTGAGGTAGAGATAGAATCAAAGTATCTTTGGGATTCCAGGTCTCTACCAGACAGTGGCCCACTTGAGATGGAGTTTCTACATTTTCCTCTATATTTCAGTGACAAGGTTCAGAAAGCTACCCCTGACTGCTGAGACTGTCATTCAGAAAGGTTGAAGCCTTTGGAGGGCCTCCCTTAGCAAGGCAAAGGCCTTCCTCTAGGAGTGAAGGACCCCAGAATCCACCCAGACCAGCTTTTTCCTGTGCTAGACTCTACAGAGAAAGATGTACAGTTGTCTATTGGTGTCTATGTAGGGCCAATTCCACGACCTCTTCTTGGATACCCGAACCCACAGGAGCTATGAAACAGTGGAGTAGCTACGTGAAGCCGTGCAGTCCTCCTGTGTACTGGTTTAAGTCTCCTCTAGATTTCCTGTAATACTCACTGCAATGTAAACAGCATAAAAAGCTGTTGTAAATAGCTGTTCTACTGTATTGTTAGGGATAATGACAAGAAAAAAAATCTGTACATGTTTTGTACAGAAACAAAAATGTTCCCTGAATATTTTTAATCCATGGCTGGCTGAATCTGTGGATGGAGAATGTAGGTGTGGAACATTAGTGTCGTTCTGCGAGAGGCTGGCTGAATCTGTGGGTGTGGATATGTTGGTGTGGAGGCCGAGTGCTCTGTGTGAGACTGGTTGAATCTGTGGGTGTGGAGGATGGAGGTGTTTAGGCCAAGTGTTCTGTGTAGGAGTCCCTTTTCATGCTAAGCTCAAGCCTGGCAGGCTTGCAAGCATGGATAGTCGATCACCAGACCTGAAGATGTCTCAGGTTCACGCTGTGCTCAAAGGGTGCTACAATCCTTCATCGTGGCCTCCATACCCACACAGTACAGGACAGTAAAAGAGTTAAATCAACAGCTCTGGGGGTGGGGTGGACCTTTAGGTCACTGTCCAGTGCAGAGGACATGCTTTAGCATAAGCGCAGCTGCCCTGGGGATCATGCACTTGACCTTGCCTTTAGGCTTTGATGGCACCTCCCAGAGAGGGCTTCTGCCTAGCCATCAGCGCTTCTCCCTGAAGCTGGAGCAAAGTGCAGGTGGGCTGAGACATTGCCCGAAGCTCCATAGACTGTTCACCACACCCCTAGGGCAAGATCGTTATAGGATTTATGCTCTTATTGGAATGCAAGTGGGCATTCAGGCTGGATCTCACACACGATGGAGAAATCCTCCACCACTCTGTAATCTCCAGCTTTCAGGGTCTCGATCCTAGCATGGCCATAATAAACGCTACAGAATTGAAATCTGAGTGCTTTGTAGCCCTCTCTGAATATTGATTCTGCTGTACAAACACTGCTTCCTTCTCTTCACGATACCAAACACCACTCTTTCTGGTCCCTCGCCAAGGTCTCCATCTCTAAGCTCTTAATTAGAAAAAAAGAAGCAGTAATTATTAAAGTTATTAAAATATGGAATACTGCAAAGGAGCAGATTAGAAGTCTTCATGTTAATCCAAACAAATTGTGCTAATGTTGCTTTGATTCTTGCAAACCAAAACCCGCAGAGAAAGATAAAAGCCAGGGCTGCCTCTTAAGAGCAGGGTTGAGTCCGCTCGCTAAGCTGGGACTCATCAAGCATTCACCAGGACTCTGCAGAGGAGAAGCAGGAAGAGATGAGAGGAAGAAAGATTCTGTGAACATTGGAAGGAATGAGGTAGAAAGGGGTAGGAGCCATGTCAGGACAATTAACCAAGAGCAATAACTGATCAAACTCTTTCCTCTTCTGAGAAATACAATGCACAAAGATAGACAACATGCAATCTATACAAAGAGCAAACATACAAATATGGCATACAAACGTATAAAGTATAAAGCACACAAAGAGAAATACCATGTTCATGTGTGTGGTGTGTGCATGCAGTTTGTATGAATATGTGTACATGAGAACCAGAGGTCAATGTTGGGTATTTTTATCTCAATTATAGCTCCCTTGAATCTGGAGTTCACTAATTCAACTATATTAACTGACCAGCAGGCCCCAGTGAACCACCTGTCTTTACCTACCAGCACTAGGATTACAGGCATTCTCTACTACAGCTGGCTTTTGATGTGGGTACTGGAGATCTGAACTAGTGATTGTGTAGTTATTACATTACCCACTGAGCCATTACATAAGCCTGCCTTTTTTGAGATGAAGTCACACTATATTGCTCAAGATGGTCTTGAACTTGCAATTCTCCTACTTCAACCTTCTCAGTAGCTGGGATTATAGGCATGTTCCACTGCATCTGTCTCAAGGAGAGCACTCCTTTTCTTTTTGTGTATATGTGTACCTGAATGTGCTGTGTATGTCTGTGTGTGTGAACATGGATATTGTTGTGTGTGTGTGTGTGTGTGTGTGTATGTGGGTGTGCTTATGTGTGTGTACATGAATATACTTGTGTGTATGCACACGAATGTGTTTGTGTGTATGCACATGAATGTGTTTGTGTGTGTATACATGTACTTGTGTGTGTACATATGGATGTTCTGTGTGTGTATGTATGGATGTGTTTCTGAGTATGTGTACTTTGATGTACTTGTGTGCTTGTCTGTGTGTGCACACGAATATGCTTATGTGGTTGTGTATGTGTGTGTACCCGACTATGCTGTGTGTATGTGCATGGATATCTGTGTGTGTGTACATGGATGTACTTGTGTGTGTGTGAGCACATGGATATATTTGTGTGTGTGCACACAGATGTACTTATGTGTGTGTACATGGATGTACTTGTGTATGTGTGTGTACATGGATGTACATGGAGGCAGTCAACTTCCTGTATTTTTCCTCAGGAGCCATTTACCTTGGGTTTTTGAGACAAGGTCCCTTACTAGCCTAGAAGTCACTGATAGCCAGTAAGTTGCATGCATCCATTTGTCTCTTCTTCTCTATTGCTAGGATTATAAGTATGTACTACCACAACTGGCACATGGACTCTGACCATGTAACTCAGGCCCTCATTCTTGCAAGGCAGACATTTCACTAACTGAGCCATCCCTCTAGCTCAAAAAGTACCTTTCCTATCCCATGACTTTAACAACTGCACTAATAATCATGACTGTTCAAAAATGGGACTTGCCATGTGATCATGTCCACTTAGGAGGGAAGGGAATATGCACACAGGCCCACACAAGCCTAAGGGCTCTAACTGAGCTTCACATTGGATAGTGGTTTCACCCATGAATTTTGGCTGCTGATCACCTGCCTGCCAAATTTAACATATGCCAGAGAGAGCTCACAATTCACAGACTCATCTGTTCTTCCTGCCCTGAGATACTACCTCAGCCTGTGGAGCTGCCATCCACTGATGTTCTAGTCACACATTGTGGGCCATCTTTTGCATAGTCTTGGTAATAAAACTGTGGCACTCTTTTTGCTAGGCCAGGCTGCCCCTCACTCTCAGCTTCCCATCTCAGATCATCTTTTCCTGAACTGGCTCTCTAAACTTTGTTCATCCTTTTTTCACACCCCACTGGGCGCCTGCCAGTCCACACTCCTCAGCATTCCTGGCCTTCCTGCCTTGCACACAGGGTTCCCTTTGTTCCGAATCTTTTCCCTCCCTTGACTGCTAGCCAGACTCTTGCCTGTCTTGCCTAGCTTGAAGGTGGCCTTCTCTGGCTGTCCAACAGCAATGCTGGCTCTCATAGCTTAGGGCTCTTTGCCATCAGAGCCCTGGTCTCTTGGCATGGATGTCTTGGGAATCAGGGACTGTAGGTGTAATGGGTGACATTTATTGTCATTTTGACAGAGTCTAGAATCATATCTAGGCACATTGGTGAGGGGGTTTCTGGATTAGGTTAATTGAGTTGAGAAGACACTCCCTAGATGTAAGTGGCCCCATTCCACAGTCTGGGCTCCTGGGATGGATAAAAAGGGAAAGAAAGGTGAACACCAGTGTTCATTACTTTCTGCTTCCTAACTGCTGCCTGGCATCCCGCCATCATGACCTTCTGCCATGATGGACTGTATCCTTTCTTTTTTCAAGATGCTTTCTGTCACCTATTTTGTCTCAGCAAGAACAAATGAACTAATTTAGTATGTTCTGCACTTACTTATTCATGGGGCCTGGAAGAGCATGTTCTTGCATACACTAGGTGCTCAACACAGCACCATTTATAGGACATTGGTACTTGCTTCTGCAAAAGACTGAGCTGCCATTTTGAAAGGAAGAATTTCTGGGGGTGCCACAGAGAGATATGTGCAGTGTGGCTAGCCACCTGGTGAGTTAGAGGGTGAGTTCCTCCCAGAATCCTGGTACTAGAAGCAAACATTTATGTTTGTATGCATTAATATTGATGGGAAGAACCAATTTCTGCTGCACTTACAAGGTGGCAGGTAATTAACAATGTACTCTGCAGGAGTTATGTGGTTTAATTTTTATAACAACTCAGTGATGGAAGAGCTGTTACCTGTCTCACTTTTTAGAGCAGCAAATGGATGTGGAGAGGCATTGAGGTCATTTATATAAGTGGCAGAACCTGAATTTAAACCCAGTTTGGGGGGTTTGTGAGATGGCTCAGTAGGGGAGGTTCCTGCCCTGCCAGCATAAAGGCCTGAGTTTGGATCACCAACAACTACATAAAGGCAGGTGCTGCAGCCCTGCCTGATCCTCTACACTGGTAGAGCCGAGACAAGAGGAGGACCCCTGGGGCGGGGTCATTGGCCAGCCAAGTTAGATAAACTGGCAAGACTCCGCTCAGAGATAAGATGGAGAATGGTAGGAAAAGATAGCCACAGTCAACCTCTGGCACTCATATGCATGTGTACACATGTGAGCACATACATAAATATGCACACATGTACCCCCCACCCCTGCACATGATTTAAAAACTCTTCATTGTGCGGATGCCAAGGCTTTGCCTCTCAGAAGGTAGTACTGTATTGTCAGTACCAAGTCAGCCCTCAGCATCTTCCAACATCCCCCTCTCAGAGCAGGTCAGGCTTCATTTAGAGTTGGGCTCAGGTGGGTGCATTTTACATGGTGAACATCCTAAGACGTTTGTCATCTAGACTTTGAGAAAACGTGCAAACAGCAGCCTAGAGGATGGTAGAGACAGATAGTGGGCCACTGGCCTTTCCTTAGTCAGTACCAAATGATGTCACCAACTGAAAGCCTCTGGGGATAAGCCATGAATAATTCTTTGTATTTCATTTGAATTGTGTACAGAGGATTCAGTCTTGAGAGCAAACTATGCAGTGAAGACCTACATAGACGCTCCAGATGCAGTCTCCCTCCTCTTTCTCATGGGTGGTTCTGGCTATGGACCATCCTTGCAGGGGTTTTAGAAAAAGTCCTTTTGGACATTTCAAGAGATGGTAGTGAGTTGGCCTCAAGGCACAAGACTTCCCAAGACACAAATCCTCCTACCCCCACTTTGTGTTTATAGATTTCTAGGATTCTTTATATCTTTGTGTGTGTGTCCATGTATAACTGTATGCTGTCTGTGTGTTTGTGCATGTCCATGCTTCTGTGTGTCTGTGTGTAACTGTCTGGTTTGTGTGTGTGTGTGTGTGTGTGTGTGTGTGTGTGTGTGTGTGTAGAAGCCAGAGGTAGATTTCAGTTGAGGCAGGGTACCTCATTAGTTGATCTGGTATTTGTCAACTCAGCTACTCTGACTGTCTCTGTCTCTTCAGCACTGGAATCATGATCAGGTGCCACCTTGCTCAGCTTCCTTATATGGTCCTGCTCAGCTGGTTTACTTGGGTTCTGGGGACCAAACTAAGGCCCTCTGTGTGATAGCATTTAAGGAACTGAAGTTACCTCACCAGCCTGACCTGCCCTGCTTTTTGAACCTCAGTTTTCTTGCCTACCTATTTCTTATTGGGTGGTGTCTTCATCTGTCACATTCAGCAGAGATGGGGACAGTCTCTGGTGTCTGCTATGTATCTTGCCCCTGAAGATCCTTTGCTCTTGGAAGATGATACTGTGTCCTTCTGCTTGGATGGAGCCATCTTAGCAGCTAACCACTACATTCTCTAAGATTTTGGCACACTTCTAGACTGGAGGTTGTCCATCTCACTTTGTCACCTTGCACTCTAAGCCCCTGTGTTTGCATAACTGGCTCATTTTCTCCTGCCCCTACCCATTTCTGAGAGAGAAGACATTTTGCTTAAGTCAGCCAGCTAGCAGCCCTACCCTCCTTCTTTTTACACAAACATGGCAGTTAGGCTAGCCAAACCCATCAAGACTGATCCATCAAGTCCTGCAGAAGTTTGTGCTCTCGGTTACCTCTCTGCTTCTTGAGCCTGTGGCTCCTTCAGAGAAGGAAATGGTGCCATGTATCAAGACCTATATGGCTCTAAGCATGGACAGCTGCTTCTGGAGGCCATCACATACAATGCTCAGAACAGACCTACAAGGCTGGAGCTTCCAGTCCCATTCTTCAGGTGGAAACAGCAGCTGAGCTCACACAGCAAGGTTTGGAAAACCATCTGATACTCATCCCCCTTGTCCCTCCCTCCCCCCCATACTGCTCTGAGGGCTGCCAGTCTGCTGTGCCCTGGTAAGGTGGCACAGGTAAGAAGGGACAGGTAAGATGGGCAGGGTGGGAGGTTGTTGAAGCAAATGGTTGTCTTTGACTCTATCTCTTCTGTCCAGCCATTGTGGTAGGCACTGGGTTTCCTGTCAGTGGAGTCTAAGGACTATGTTCTTGTTTCCTTCCTCTTCAATGTCTTTAGTTACAAAAAAAAAATCTATATTCTGAACACACACACACACACACACACACACACAGAGAGAGAGAGAGAGAGAGAGAGAGAGAGAGAAACCAGAAGTATATCCCTAGCAAGTACATCCTGAGTCTTCAAGTATGTAGATGCGTTTAGTCAGTACAGAGAGTGAAGGGACAGGTAAGATGGGGTTTCTTACCACTCTATGAGACTCTCAGTCACCCTGTTACAGGGATTCACTCAATTCAGCTTCAATAATAAAATCCCATGTTCATGTGCTACTTTTTAACTGCTCTGATAATACCTCACACAATCAACAGAAAGGGGGTATTTATTTTTGACTTGAGTGTCACACGATTCAGTCCATGACCACTTGGTTACTGGGCATGACTGAGGGCATAGTGGAGCAGAGCTGCTCACCTACCTCAGGGTAGCCAGGAACCAGAGGTGGTCAGGGAGGGGCCCAGGCTAAGATAGAGCCCAAAAGGCATGTATGTCCCCGGTGCCCAATTTTTCCTCTGTACCAGGAGTATCCAACCTTTTGGCTTCTCTAGATTATATTGGACAAAGGAAAATTGTCGTGGGCCACACATTAGATTCTGCCTCTAAAACCCTATCACCTCTAATCAATCAATCAATTATAAATCTATCATTGGATTAATCCATTGATCAAGTCAGAGCCCTTGTGATCCCATCATAGACAGGTGGCTGGATCACTTTATATCCAAACCATATTATTAACTCATGAACTCTTCCTTTCATTGTCTTTGTGGTTTTGTGTGCTCTTAACTTAGCATCTTCTCTGCCTCCTTCCACGTCCTCCTCCTGTTCCACACATAGTCATTCAAAGACATCTTCAAATACTTCCTTAAGATAGTTCCCGGGAAGAGGACTTTATAAGTTTCTCTTTCTCTGAGATGAATGCTTTTCCAAATCATTACAGCTAATGAACCAGATTCTTACCCTCACCTAATGTCTGTGCCACCCTCCAAGCAGAACCATTG
>NW_022196904.1:100755770-100771444 GCF_008632895.1 Mastomys coucha | reverse complement strand
AAAAAAAAAAAAAAAAAAAAAAGATGGAAGATTCAGAGCAAGGTGTGGTAGGTAGCCCAGGCATTTGGAGGCTGAAGCAGAGGACTTGTCAGTTTGAGGCCAGCTTGAACTATAGAGTGAAAAATCTATCTCAAAACCAAAATAAAACTTAAAAGCAAACATCAGAAAGAATCTAAACGCTGGAACTCTGGGCCTATTAACCAATCCTGGCAACACCCGGCTGGGCTGAGGGCTTGCTCTTTTTTATTTTTGGTTGTGAGCCTAGCCTTTAACGGCTGAGCCATCTCTCCAGCCCTTGGACTTGCTCTTTTTTATTAGACCATGTCTCCAGCTTGCTTTAGGTTCTACCTCACTTTGCTTCCTCTGGTGCCTCCTAAGTGGTTCTGTATCCTGCTTGGCAATTGCAGATGTTTGTTTTAGCCGGTCACTATTCCAGGGCTTAATAAAGTGTTCTTTCTTGGTAAAAAAAAAAAAAAAAAAAAAAAAAAAAAAAAAAAAAAAAAAAAAAAAAAAAAAAAAAAAAAAAAAAAAAAAAAAAAAAAGTAGTTCCCAGGATAGTTGGGGTTAATTTCTGCAGACTTCCATGAACTCTGGATTGTGACAGGACACAGTCACTGTAGCTTGTGGGCAGATGGGGCTGGAGGAGGTTGCTGAGCTTTCAGGAAAGGTCCTACAAAGCCCTGTCTTTCATGCTGCAGGTAGCTGAGAGAACAGCTCTCCTATAATCCCAAAGATGGCTGGACCGAGGGGAAGTTTCCAGGGAGTTTGCTGCTTGAAGCTGTGGAAGGTGGAGCTTGTTGCCAGCTCTTCCTGGCTCAGTTCGATTCTAGCTGTCACAAAGGTCAGTTGATGCCTTGGCCTTTGCTATCCTGTCTTTCCAGTTGTCCTGTAAGGAGCTAATTCCTTATATCAGAGGTGGTAGGAACTGAGGTAGAGTTCTTACTATTGCCCCATGTCTTGGGAGTTAGTTCTTCGCAGAGATCTCAGCTTTGGCAAACTCAGGGCAGAAAGGAATTTTGGGACAAATCAATATGAAGCAGAGTTGAAATTTATCAAAACCATAAAAGTGTGTAGGGAAAGAATAAATCAGATGTGTATGTGTGTATGCGTGTGTGTGTGTGTGTGTGTGCAAGTGTATACATGTATGTGCATGTGTAACTTATTAAAAAGTTGTGCCCTTGAAATAGATCTGTCTGTCTGCCTGTTGTATTTCCTGACTTTC
The DNA here is from genome assembly GCF_008632895.1 of Mastomys coucha. Taxonomy (NCBI): domain Eukaryota; kingdom Metazoa; phylum Chordata; class Mammalia; order Rodentia; family Muridae; genus Mastomys; species Mastomys coucha. The sequence continues at coordinate 100,770,222 of NW_022196904.1, read as the reverse complement.
TAATTTATATTGATCAATGTAATTTACAAGGTTTAGAGATTAAGGAATTTGTTTTTGTAAATAAAATTGTTACGTGGGTTTATGAAGGTGGTGTTTAGATTTAGGAATGAGAACAGAATGCTAAAATCTCAGATCTACATCATCTTGGCCCTAAGTGAACACAGCTTGTTTATTCTCTTTGATGTTTCTATTTGAGGTACCTTTAGAAAAATGCTCATGGCCTCTGTAGGCAATTTGGGCCTTGTCAGTGGTGTCAGAAGTTCCATGCCTCTGCCATTAGGGAAGGCAAAGCAGATCCCTAGATGAAAGGCCTCTTTGCCTCCCAGGCTTGCTTTCTCGTGTTGCCATAAAGTTCGACCTCTATGTTCCTTTCCTATCTGGAAAATCCCCAGGCCTCTCTTTCTCTGACTGTACTGCACTTTGCCTCACACAATGGGTACAAAGCACATTTAAAAAGGATCTGAGTTGGATGACAGAGGAAGAGAAGGCAGAGGTTCTGTGTTTCCTGTTTAAGCATCAGTTGGCCTGAAGAGGATATCCCTAGTAACTTAATGAATGCCAGCGATCTTGTGTGAGTGTCTCTTTTTTCTTCTCATGATGTTCCCTGTCATCTATTCTTCATGCCATGGCCACTGAGAATGGTCTTCCCCTACCCTTTTCACTTTTCACCAGCTGCTAGATTGTATCTTTTTCCAAATCACAGAGTTACTGATTTTATTCTACTTTCCTGCTTTTATAGTCTTGATAGAAATGCCTGTTCACCTGGTTCCACCAATTGCACAGCTGACATTGAAGGCTTTCCAGAGCTAGATGCCTCTAGTCATTCAACAACTTTCCCAATTTATGTCATACACATGAAAACTCAAGAGCTTAGATTTGCTGCCTAGAAAAAGACCCCTGCTCCTTTCTTTCAAATAAGAAACAAGCTATTAGGTCAAGACAATCACTTAGCAACTCTCCTGCTTCACTGGACTGTTGATTCAATTGCACCCAGATGATAGTATTTTTGAGCCTGCTATAGAAAGCTCTGTAGTTCAGGTAGGCTCTGAGTTCTTGAAAACCTTGATCACACCTGTAGATCCCCAAAATCAACTTTTCCTGGATAGGACACAGGTTATAATGTAGCCTGATGCCCATCACTCAGGAGCCTGGAGTTACATATAATGGAAAATTAATTAGTTATGGAAATAAGGATTGGAGAAATAAGAAATAAGAAACCCTTGAGTTTAACATTTGGAATGGTAAAAATGAGCTCTTCATATTTGAGACAGTCTGAAAAATACTTATACTTCCTGCCTCTGCATTACACATTGCTAGGCTGTTTATCTAATGCCTACCCTAGTCCTACCTAACTACAGTGCCTTGAAATACAATCCCTCTCCATGACTAGGCCTCAAACTAACCTATCTGTGTGGATTAGGCTTACACTGTTCAGTTTCTTCCCTTCTAGTTGGAGTTGGTGCTAAAGCATAGTAGCTCCTGTTTACACTGCTTCCCAGGAATGTATGGATCATAGGAATTATCTCTGTACATCTCTCCCTATACCAAATCCCTTCGTTCTCAGTAGTCTGTCAATCACTTGTGTCTTTCCCTAACATGACCGGTGGCTATGCTTTGTCTAAGTCACACGCAGTAAGCTGTACTTGCCAGAATCTGACCCTTGGGCCACCTATCTGGATGCCCTTGCTTGAACCTGGCTGAAATTCCACAAATATTCAGAGATCCCGCACTGTATACTGTGCAGTAAGAGAAGCCAGGCAAGTCTCAGTCGGGATCCCAGGGCCTGAGCACTTCTTCCTCTGCTGGCTGTCTCTCATTGCTCAGATGCCACCACTCCTCTCATCACGGCCCCATCAGCAAAGCAGAGCATCTCATCGCTAGGAGAGAGACCAAAAGCAATGCAGGATGAAATCATATTAGCTCAGGCAGCCGTGGCACTGGGGTTGCGGCTTGTCTGGGAGAGATCTATGGAGTCTTAGGATGCTTTTTCACTCACAGTGGTGGAGGGGTTTTTGGATCTTGGATGACTCATAATCTGATGGAAATAAAAATCTAGCTATGCTAACATAAGCCCCATTGGGATTTGGCGCTCACTCAGGGAGTGCCTTGAAGTCTATGTCTCTGATGTTTCATAGCCTTAGGCAAAACCAACGCCTAACTAACAATGATGACAAGGATAATAACAAAGCTGGAAGAAAATCCAGGGGGGAGAAAGGCATTTATTGTGCTTCTGAAATGTGCCAGTCTGGGTAGACATGGAATTATCAAATGCTAGGATTTCCTGCCACAAATTTCAAACCATGGGCTCAGAGTGAATACTTTGTTTTTAAAAGGTATATGAGAAAGTTTTTTTTTTTTTCAACCATGTCTGGCATAAATTTTCCTTTCTACTCTGAAAAGCTATAAGCTTCTCACACTATAAGCTACCTTTCTTTATAGAAGTATGAAGCTCTTCTTCAGATGCAGTCAGATGTTATTACCAAAAGACAGGGGATAAATTAGGGATAAATATACCCCTGTATTATTAAAATTCCTCCTTCACAGACTGGATTCACCCTCTAAACATTCATCTTACAAGAACTGTAAATGGATGAAAGGTGTGTGTGTTTGTGTGTGTGTTTGTGTGTGTGTGTGTGTGTTTGTAGTGGTCAGGAGTTACATACACATCTGCAGAGGTTACCATACAGACACAAAACAAGGACCTGGCACATACAGACATTGCCTTCTGGTCCTGGGCTCCTCCAGCTTTTTTGGCTATCTTTATGAGGATGGGTTAGGGATGCCATTCCTGGCCAAAATTACGATGTCTCCTGTGTATCTGTGAGGGGTATGCCGACTTTTTCTGGTATGGCTCAGAGTCCAGCCCTCGCCTGTTGGCACTTCCAGGTTCTTAAGTCTTGAAGCAAACAAACAAACATTGGATCAGGGACATATAGATAGTGATAGAAATGGGGGCAGTTTAGTAAGAAAGAGAAAGGAAAGGCACTCCTAAAAATTCAAGTGGGTCACAAAGTTGGGAAAAGCTTGAGGCATGGAAGCCCTGAGCCACGCGAGTGCGAACATTTATATAGCACCTACCTTCCCCAGCATTTGGAGATTGCTTAGAAGTGCCAGACCCACTTCATGTATGTTCTTTCGTTACATGCAGCATTCCACCTCAGGATTTTCCAGCCTTCTTCTAGGTCTAGTTTCTTTCTCAGGTCAATCTTGCTCCCTCTGGAAACCCCCCTCTCTTCTCTGTTCTCCCACCTCAGCTTGGAACCTTGTTCCTTGATCTTTTCATAATTAAACTTTAAAAAATGGCAGAAAACACTGGAGCTGGTGGGCTTCTAGCTGTTTAAACCAACGCATCATCAGTGAATCTTGCAAAATATGGCTTTCAGTCTACTAGATGTGCAGAGGCATTGCTGGTAGGCTCTGTGGGTGGGACTCTGATTTCAGTAGAGTAGTGGCAGGTGGGTGATAAGTAAACTCTACACGCTGTAGTGAAGGGCTGGTGTTAGCTCAGAGAGGGTTGTAAGAACCTGACAAAAGGGAATCCATTGCTTTTCCTTTAAGGAAAATCCTTAAATCCAGATGATTCAAGGAAATCTATCACTTTGGAAAATGTATGGATCCTTTCTCAATCCTCAGTATCAAGGAGCTAGCAGCACTCCTTCATAAGATTGTAATGATTTTCAGAGACATTGCTCTTTGGAATTGGTTGTTATCTTGTCCACTCTCTCATGGGCTTTTAATTAATGCTTTTGGCATTGGAACACACCTTGTCATGTAAAACTCAAGTTCCAGTAGGTAGGATGCATGTGGACCTAGAAAACAACATGGGAGTCTATGCTTAGGACATTTGTGCACAGTGAGTCTCCCAGAAAGTGCAGCTCCAGCCAAAAGGGTCTACAGTCAGAGTCTTTCAGTGAGAAAGAGTGATGTCTGGACTAAGTCATTACCGTCTGTGCATGGAGCTTCCTTCCACCACAGGCTAGCCCGTAGATGTCCAATACTGCTGTTCTCATTTGGTAACCACCACAGGCTAGCCCGTAGATGTCCAATACTGCTGTTCTCATTTGGTAACCTTGGGCTCCATTCCATCTAGAGAGAGGATATAGGCTGTTATTGCCCTTCATGCTCTCCTATGTAGAATTTGTATACCATCTATTAGCAAATAAAAAATTGAACAAATTCATAGTATACATGCCTTATTTTGACATATCTGTGAGCGATAAGCTGGCTAAATCAAGCCAATTAGCATATCTATCACCTTGTATCATTTTTTTATGGTGACATTTCAAATCCACTCTCTCAGCAAATTTTTAAGATATGCAATACATTATTATTAACTATGGTCACCATTTGAATAATGGATTTCTAGAATTCTTCCTGTTTAATAGGAACTGGTATTGTTAAATACATAACCACCGTTCTGCAGTCTGCTTCTGTAGGTACCACCTTTTCAGATGCTGCATACCAGTGAGATCCTGCTGCAGTTAGTTTACTATGCCTAGCTTATTTTATTTGATATAGTGCCCTTCGGGTTGATTTGTGCTGTTATAAGTGACAAGATTTCCTTCTTTTTATAAGGCCAACTAGTTGTCATTATGTATTTCCACAATGTCTGTTTACCCAGTCAGCTGTTGATGCACATGTAGGTTAATTCCACAACTTGGCTGTTATGGAGGAGGTTGCAGTCAACATAGGGATGTAAGATTCTCTTTGATACATTGATTATATTTACACACACACATACACATACTAGTAGAATATGGTCTCTACATTTTTAGCATTTTGAAGAATCTTTACACATTGGTCTTTAATGGTTACACTAAACTTTATTGTGGTATAAGGATTCTCTCTACATACATGCAATTCTAGTTATCATTCACTTTTTTTATTACTTAGTATGGTTTTTTGTTGTATTGATTCTTTAGGAATTTTACGTCATACACCCTGATCATACTCATTTCCCAGTCCTTCCATGTCCACTCCTTTATCCCTGTGACCCCTCTCCTTGACAAACAAAAACAAGTCGAATTTGTGTTATCGCTATACTCACTGGAGCATTGTTGAGCTCTTAGTAGCCTGCCTTAAGTAGACCTGAGCCATTTCCCTCCTGCACCTTCTGCCAGAAGCCATCAATTGTGGAGAGCTACACTTCAGCATCTGTATCACACTTTTAAAGAGTTCTCCTGAATGATTTCCTGTTTAGGGTGCTACCTTTTGGGGATGGGGATTAAGGATTGTCACAGAAGCCTTCCATGTCCCTCTTTACCAACTGTTCATCTACAGTTGCTATCACTGCCAAAGATTGCTCTTTGGCCTTTTGGCTAAGATCAAGTGTAGTATCTGTTTTTATCAGTTTAATGTCTTCTACTTTTAAATAATAAGCTTTTTGTACTAGCATGATATTTCATTGTGAAACTAGTTTACGTTTCCCTGATGATTAGTGATGTTAAGTTTCTTTTCACACACTGGTTGGCCTTTTGTATGTCTTCATTTGCTAAGATCCCAATTAAGTCCTTAATCCAAGTTATTCATTTACGCATGGTTGAATTTCTTGTATATCCTGGATATTGACTTTTTGACAGATTTATTATTTATATTTTCTCCTGTTCTGTAGGCTGTCCCTTTATTCTCTTGATTGTTCTCTTGCTGTATATAAGCTTTTTTAGCTTGATACAATCCCATATACCTATTTTCTTTTATTGTCTCTCTCTCTACACACAAACACACACACACACACACACACACACACACACACACACACACACACACACGCCAAAGGAGAACCCCAAATCTTTTCCCAGAACAATGGCATAAACATTGTTGCTGTTTTTCTCTTCCTATAGGTTGAAAGTTTGAGGTCTTACATTTGAATCTATAGTCTATTTTGAGCTATTTTTTTTTAAATAGGTGAGAACCAGAGTTTTAGTTTTATTATTCTGTGGTGTCTTTCTGTTCTCTCTTTTTATTATTTTCTTCTGAGGATGAGTTAGTGAAGCTTTATTGGTCAAACCACCAGAGTTAACTAATCCTCAACCCTAGACTTGAGATCTTTGAATTCTGACAAGATCTTAAGATTTTAATTAACTTAAAAATACAATGTATAGCATCACTGCTTGGAAAGGCATTTTAGGGGGGCTGGAGAGATGGCTCATATGGCTACTCTTTCAGAAGTCCTGAATTCAGTTCCTATTAATCACATAGTGGCTCACAACCATCAGTAGTGGGATCTGATATCTATATGTCCTGTTCTGCATGCAGGCATACATGCAAATAGAGCACTTGTACAACAAACAAATTAAAAAGTCATTTTAGAGTCAAGTCTGGAGTGTCATGAACAGCGGAAGGAGAAAGTTGTCTTCTGCTTAGCAACTATGCCATCCTCTCAGCCTCAGTTTCCTCATCTGAACATGATGGGGAGAGAACTGAACTTCAAGTGCCTACAGTGTTGAAGATTTCTCTTGTTTTCATTGTTGAAGATGGGACATGTGACATTAACTGAAACATTCCCTCCTGGACTCAGAAGGCTCACACAATTTACTAGATTTAGGAAGCTGATGAAACTTGCAAGACCCACAAGGCCTTACCTTCTGGTTATAAAGCTGCAGACTTGTGGGGAAGAGGGTCATCTCAGTGAGCTGTATGAAAGTTGTGCGGGAAGCTCCAGGGATGCAACTTTTGTCACTTGTCATCCATACTGAGGTGGACTCTTTGATAATGCAGATGTCTGAGGGTTGTCCATGCTCCTGGAAGTATTCCTCATAGACTCATTAGCACATGGAGGTAGACTTGGGAGGAGTCATTTATTTGGTTTGTTGTGGGTGCTCTATCTGAGGTAAAGAAACAGGGAAAGTTAGACAACAGGATGTTTTCCCAGTGTCTTCTGAGATGGACATTACCCATCTCAACCTAGGCCCACTGACCTGCTCTAGGATATTGGTGTAAAGTGGATCATTACAAAGGTGCCAAACTAGTTAGATGCTGGTTCGTTCCCAGATCTAGTTCCAGAAGCCCCTGTGCTTCTGTCTTTACTTTGATTGTCTCTGCTCTTCAAGTTCATGTCTCCTCTTTCCTCCTTCTGCACCAGTAGTTGGCTGCACAGAGCTCCATTCTTACCTTCCCACTTGGCCCCTGGTCCATTCTGCCTCTGACTCCTATTACTATCTCTTGGCATCTCTCTTTCTCTCTCTGATTTTGAGTTTTTGAGGCTTTAAGCACTTTAAAAATCCTTTAATTGAAGTCAAGTTCTCAGAGCCCATAACATTCTAGGAAGAACTCCAAGATGAGCGTCAGAGTATCTGTGGTTTCACCAGGGCTCGGCTGCTGCTGAGTCAGTTTCTCTATGTAAACCTGGAATGTAATACCAGGTTCTATCTTTTAGTCTCTGGTCTGATGTCTAGTTCAGAGCTCCTAAAACCCTTGGAGACTTTCTGAGGGATAGGAATACTAAATCTATCTTTTGCCCAATGCTTGGTCTCTGATGCCAGAGACTCTCAGAGAGTTCTAAATCCCTTTGGAAATTCCTCTGAGATGGGAGTGTTTTTTGTTACAAGGTGAATCTTGATGGCCCCTGAACCATCCTGTTCACCAGAAAGACCAAAGTATAATTAGAAGCTGGAACTTCCTATTTTCCACACTTTTCTCAGGGCAGTAAGGAGGGACTGGAGACTGAGCTTAAAATTACAGTGCACCTACATGACACGGTTTGGAGAGCTTCCAGGTAGCTAAACTTAAGGGGGTTTCTGGAGACTCTCTTTTGAAGAGAGGGCATAGCGTTTCTCAGCTCCTTTTCACCTTAGCAATGGATCCCATGAAGCTCTTCATGTGGCTACTCGGTTACTCAGATTTGTCATGTTCAGGATTACCATCGCAAACCAGTAACAAACAATAACCACTTTTCTCTGAGCTCTGGGAGCTGTCACACTAAATTAATCAAACCAGAGGAGAGACGGTCGTAAAAAGAATTCTGCATTAATAATCAGCTGGTTCAAGGTGAATTTACAACTGTGGCTGGCATCTGAAATGGGGCAGTCTTGTAAGACCTAGCCCTTAACCTTGGAACCAATGCTGTCTCTAGGTAGATGGTGTCAGAATTAAGTTGAATTAGAACCCAAATCATGCTGCTGAAGGATCTCTGCTGTGTGTGAATGTGTGTATGTGTGTGTGTGTTTTAAATTTTTATACCTGGTCATAAAAATATTTTACTGGATGTTGAATATATGACTTCTCTTGATCTTGGTCTCTCCACATAAAATTTCAACCAAGTAAAATGTGAGTGGTGGGTATAATTGTCCTTCTCCCAGAATTCACTGGTTTGGTGAGTTTAAAAATATTATCAGGTCACACTATAGATGATTGTGAGCCACCAAATATGGATGCTGGGGAATTGAACTCAGGACCTCTGGAAGAACAGACAGTGCTCTTAGCTACTAAGTCACTCTCCAGTAGATAAAGCACTCATATACATAAAATAAATAAATAAACCTTAAGAAAAATAAAGAATATCTCATCAGAGAGTCTTTATCTAGCAACTGGTGGGAGTAGTTGCAGAGACCCACAGCCAAACATTATGTGGAGCTTGGGGAATCCCAAGGAAGAGGGGGAGGAAAGAATGTAGGAGCCAGAGGGGTTGAAGACATCATAAGAACAGCCCACAGAATCAACTAAGCAGGGCTCATAGGGCCTTACAGAGACTTAGGTGACAATCACAGAAACTGAAAGGGTCGGAGTTAGGACCTCCACATCATATATGCTATGGTTATGTAGCTTTGTATTCTTGTGGAACTCCTAACAGTAGGATCAGGCACTGTTTCTGACTCTTTCGTCTGCTCTTGGAATCCTTTCCTTCTACTGGGTTGCCTCCTCCAGTCTTGATATGAAGGTTTGTGCCTGGCTTTATTTTATCTTGTTATGCTGTGTTTGGTTGTTATCCTAGGGAGGTCTGCTCTTTTATGAAGGGTGGAAAGGGGAGGTGGGGGAGAACTAGGAGGTGTGGAGGGAGAGGAGACTGTGGTCAGCATATAATGTATGATAATAAATAAATAAATAGAGAATAGCATAAGTAATGAAAAACCATGGAGGAAAAGAGAGAGCAAGCCAGTGTGAGGTCAGAAACCCACTCCATCTCAACCCAAATGTGTCTGTAGCAAACCGGGAGAAGCAAGTCTTGCTATGAAGTCTCAGAAATGAGAAGTCTTTATGGCACCCTACACAAGGCTGTAACTCACTCAAGACTGTACTGAGGTTGTAAACTGCAGAGAGCTCCTCTTGACGAATTTACGAGGGTCTGAGAGCTCTATATTTGCTCTAGAGACAGCTATTGTTTGTTTATAATGCATGCATGCTTAATTTGCAATAAACCAGGAGGCACTACTACACAAACAGGCAGTTCACCCAGCCTCCGTGCTGTCTTAGAAGGAGGATGCAGTTCAGGGAGAATTTATTGTTTTGTCCTGCAAGTAGAAGAATTTTTAGTTGTTCCTTCATTGGTGAAGGGCCATCCTGGTGTGGCTGGAGGAGAGGCGACTCTGGCAAGAAGAGGGTGTGAAAGGTCAGGGGAGTCCTTGTGTGTCTCCGTCTCAGATATTCTCCCCTCAGAGTCCTGAACTGTTTGCATGGTTCCCGAGTGATTGCCCCATATCAATGGGTTGCCCAGGTGAACAAGGGCAACTCCCAGCTTCTGTTTCTGCAGAAGACTTCTGGTCCTGACTCCTGGCTGGGGACAGAATCCAGTCTTTGGATCAGGTATGTCTCCTGGTAGAGGAAGGTGGTCTAGTCTGGTTAGGGTGCTCTAGTTGAGCATATGGGGACTGGATTAACAGTGGTAGGCAGACAGTTCTCCAGAAGAAGGGAAAAACACCGAAGTTAGCTGAGTCTCACGCACTCATCCTACTATAATAGCTTTATTTTATTCATTTCTTTTAAATGTGTGAGTGCCTGCATGAGTTTATGTGTACCATGTGCATGCAGAAACCTGTGGAGGCCAGAAGAGAGTGTAGGATCCCCAGAATGCTTGTGAGCTGCTGTGTGGATGGTGGGAACTGAACTTTGGCTCTCTGAAGGAGCAGTGAGTACTCTTAGTCACTGACCCTGCTCTTCAGACCCATGGTATAAGATCTTTAAACCCCATGTATTTCAAGGTATTTGGGGTTAGAATTATTACCCTCAGTTTCTATTTTAGGAGTCACATAATAGGCGGAGTCAGATTCATTTCATTGGTAAGACTGGAAGCAGTTTCCTTCCTTATTGTAACAGCCATCGTTCCCAGACCGTGTGCTTATGGCTTTACTGGGGTGGTCTTCCAGCGGAGATGCTTCTTGGTGGACCAGGGTGGGACACCCTACTTTTTTCTCCAGGTGGGTTCCGTTGGAAAGTTAGATCTTTGAGTGGGTGTGAAGTATTTTCCTGTTGTCACTAGCTGGAATCCTTCATGCTTAGAGCATTCATCTGCTGTCATCTTGTGTGACAAAACTTTTCCTGGGAAGATACAATACCCATGTCTACTCAGATAGGAAATCCTCGACAGGGCAAAGTACAGATACCACCATAGTTCATCTTGGTGAGCCAATGAGTTTTATTTGGGTTACTTACAGGAGCAAAACTCACTGCAAGACCATCACTAATGCTCAATCCAGCATGGGTGACAGCTCCCAAGGCTTGGAACTTGGAACACACTGCTCAGCCTGCAGGCTGCTCAACAGGTTGGAGAGTGTCCTTTGCAGGTCCCATGGTTGGTCTAAACCTCTCTTCCAGGCAGTTGGTCTAGTTTCAGAGTCTTTTTTATAGCTCCCCTTCCTTCAGTGTGAGGGAACTTTGAGCTTTTATAGCTCACTCTGGCAGGGAGGGGCCTCAGTTGGAGGAACTTCCAAAAGTTTTTGAGTAACTATTTTTTGAGTTGTTTACCTTGAGGCTTCCTGCAGGATGGAATGTTTTAATCCTGCAGGAAGAAAGTATTACACAAATCGCCTTTTCCAAAGAGCTCAGTTTATGAGTCAGTGTCCTGGAGGGGAATGTGACCTGTTTGTGTAGATACTGAACATTCTTGTGCAGCATTCAGTCACACATATAGACACAAAAGTTGTCATTTAGAATGTAAGTTTCGCCAGGGTGGTGGCTGCGCTCGCCTTTAATCCCAGCACTTGGGAGGCAGAGGCAGGTGGATCTCTGAGTTGGAGGCCAGCCAGTTCTACAGAGTGAGTTCCAGGACAGCCAGGGCTACACAGAGAAACCCTGTCTCGAAAAAAAAAAACAAAAAACAAAAAACAAAAAACAAACAAACAAACAAACAAACAAAAGAATGTAAGTTTCAAGACATCAAGCACATTGTCCTCCTGTGCTTGGTTCTGTAGGCTCTTGTAGCACATCTGCCAGAAATTTATTCATTTAATCCTGTAGGCTGTATTATTGAACAAGGCTTTGTGGCATTGGTCTTTTGTAACCTGGGTAATTTCTGTTTCACATGTAGCTTACTAGTTGGTCCTCTAAGCTCCAGCATGAGGACTGGAGATGACATGTTTCTGGCTCACTTGATACAACTAGAATTTATCTCACAGTTGCATTATAGAACCTTGGGCTTTCTCCTGGGTCAGCTGAAATATTGCCCTTTGTGATGGTTGGGTCAAGGGTGTGTTTTCCTTGCCTGCCGGCAGGGCCACTGAGAAACAAGCCATGCACAGTGGAGCCAGGGATGCACTTGAAAGTACTGGGGTCCATAGGAAGGAGTTGCTTTGGTGGTAGTGTTATGCCAAGGCTGAGAAGAAAAGCAATTAGCCAGCATGGAGGGGATCCCCTAGCTTAGTATCTGAAGGGGCTATGGGTGGGGATTTGTATCTGGTCTGACTGATGCCCCTCAGTGCTGAGGTTTTTTCTTCTCACTTTCCTTCAGGTTCCACTTTCAAGGCACCAAAGGTTGCTTTTAACACCTACTGTATCCTAGGGATTTCTAGCGTCATCAGGATTTGTCATCCACCTGTTCCCTGCAGTGTGGTCCAACCCTGAAAACCTCAGGTGACAGAGAGCCCACACCTGAAGGTCTATAGTGAGGATTTCACGTTTTTCTCTGCCTTCCCAGATGGCCCGCATGGTTCAACAGAGTAACACAGAGTCACAAAAGAATATGTTGTGCAAATCCCTTGCAGGCCTTCAGGGAAGTATCTAAGAGAAAAGTGACCCAGTGAGAGAGAAGCTCCTTGCCTGAAGCTCTGAGTTCAGAGTTACTCACACAGTTATCTCTATAAACAACCATCTGCTGCCATCTTCTCCAGCCTTAATGGTACCTTCATTCTTTTTTTGTTTGTTTTGTTTTGTTTTGCTTTGTTTTTTGCCTGAGAGATTCTTTTTTTTTCTTTTATTTTTTATTGGATTTTTTAATTTACATTTCAAATGTTATCCCCTTTCCTGGTTTCCCCCTCCCAGAAACCCTCTATCCCATCCTCCCTCCCCCCTGCTTCTATGAGGGTGTTCCTCTACCCACCCACCCACTCCCACCTCCCCACCCTCTATTCCCCTACACTGGGGCATCTATTGAGCCTTCATAGGACCAAGGACCTCTCTTCCCAATGATGCCTGACAAAGCCATCCTCTGCTATATATGCAGCTGGAGCCATGTGTACTACTTTGTTGATGGCTTAGTCCATGGGAGTTCTGGGGGGTCTGGTTGGTTGATATTGTTGTTCTTCCTATGGGGTTACAAATCCCTTAAACTCCTTCAGTCCTTTCTCTAACTCTTCTATTGGGCACCCTATGCTCAGTCCAAGGTTGGCTGCGATCGTCCACCTCTGTATTTGTCAGGCTCCACCAGGGCCTCTCAGGAGACAGCCATATCAGGCTCCTTTCAGCATGCACTTCTTGGCATCCACAATAGTGTCGTCTGGGTTTGGTAACTCTATATGGGATGAATCCCTAGATGGGACAGTCTCTGGATGGTCTTTCCTGTTCCACACTTTGTCTCCGTATTTCCTCCTGTGAGTACTTTGTTCCCTCTTCTAAGAAGGACTGAAGCACCCACACTTTGGTCTTCCTTCTTCTTGAGCTTCATGTGAATTGTATCTTGGTTATTTGGAGCTTTTGGGCTAATAATATCCACTTATCAGTGAGTGCATACCTCTTGTGTTCTTTTGCGATTGGGTTACCTCACTCAGGATGATATTTTCTAGTTCCATCCATAAATTCATCATTTTTAATAGCTGAGTAGTATTACATTGTGTAAATGTACCACATTTTCTGTATCCATTCCTCTGTTGAAGGACATCTGGGTTATTTTCAGCTCCTGGCTATTATAAATAAGGCTGCTATGAACATCATGGAGCATGTGTCCTTATTGCATGTTGGAGCATCTTCTGGGTATATATGCCCAGGAGTGGTATAGCTGAGTCCTCAGGTAATTACTATGTCCAATTTTCTGAGGAGCCACCAAGCTGATTTCCAGAGTGGTTGTACCAGCTTGCAATGTTACCACCATTCTTAGTCACTGTGAATTTGTCATTACTTGCCCTACACTACAGACACCTCTCTTGCTTTACATTCCAGAGCTTTTCTGCATATTGCTAGAGTCAGTCCTCTCATTCAGACTTGCTTTATTATCTCCTCCAAGCCAGCGATCCTCCTTGAATATTCTGCATATCTAGCTATCTGCAAATGGTGCTTGCTTGCCCATGGTGCCCCCACAGTCTTCTCACCACCATGCCCTGGGTGCCTTGAGAACTCAGTCCCATCTTGGTGTGACCAGAGAGTCAGAAGAGCTTCGATGAAGTCTCTGCACTGCAGACAAAGGTCCTGCAGGCACTCTCAGTTCTCCTGGGGGATGCTCTGGGAGCCTGAACAGTGTTGCCAGGAAGTAAATGGACTTGCTGTGCCAGTCCCCTCCTCCAACTCAGTTCCAGAGTCACCACCGCTGGTTTGCTTCACAACCTCTGAGCTCCCACTTCCCAAAGGAGGGCACTGTGCAGTGGCTGACTGTGAAACACAGGAGTTTCCTGAAGACACTGTCACAACAGTAGCTGTGGCTGGGTGACTAATCTACAGGCCAGGTGAAACTGACTCAGAAAAAGTCAGGTGTATAAATTAGAATCCCAGTAGACTGGCCTCTTGTCAGCCCCACACTCCAAGGATTTTATTACTGTGTATTTTGCTCTGCTACCCATTTCGTCTCACCCAGCAGCTACCTCCACCTCTAGGCAAGCCTGGATACTGTCTGGGGGTGGGGCTGCTCCGTTTCCAGCTGGCCCCAGGCAGCCAGAGTTGCTACTATAGCAGCTGGTGCCTTTGGAAAGTCCTGATGCTTTTTTGTTTTGGCCATACGTACATTAATTAACCAATCAATTAATTAAAATGAATCAAATATCTACCCAGTACCAGACCCATGTAGTAGGAAGATTTTTTTTTTTTTGATTGTAAGAATCAAAATCCAGGAGCTGGGTGGTTGTGGCACATCCCTTTAATCCTAACACTGGGGGGGGGG
>NW_022196904.1:100747183-100755760 GCF_008632895.1 Mastomys coucha | reverse complement strand
GTGGGGGGAGGCAGAGGCAGGCAGACCGCTGTGAGTTCTAAGCCAGTTTGGTCTACAGAGTGAGTTCCAGGACAACTATAGCTACACAGAAAAATCTTGTCTTAAAAAATTGAAAAAAATAAATCAAAATCCAGAATCCAGGGGCAAGAGAAATGGCTCAGTCAATAAAGTACTTGCTAGATAAGTGTGAAAAACAACATCCAAGGTTGGCCCCTGTCATCCTTGCACATACACACACACACACACACACACACACACCCTGGCAGATATATGCTTGTATATAGCCACAAGAATCAAAATCCAACTTGAGCTGGTTTTTATGAAGAAGTTTAGTCACAAGGACATGAAGGTTGTTTCCTAAAACCCCCAGGCAGGGAAGCAGCCAGGCCTGAGGAAGGAAAATGGCCAGGCAGTGTCTAGCATACCCTCCTGATCTCGAAGATGCTCAGTAGTCCCTCATCTTGGCTGAACATCTGTCTCATTCTCATTTCTTGGAAGACTGGCTTTTTCTGCTTTCAGTTCAAGTGATGGGTTTAAGAGGCTGCTCTCAGCTCCCAGTTCATCTTTTCAAAAGAGCAGCCCCAGCTGTTGCAAGGTCTAGCAGCCACTCTTCCAAAAGCAGAGAGATCCAGCTGGCTGAGTTTGAATTAGTTATCCACCCTTTGTCTAGTTCACTATGGCCACGAGACCCAGAGTGAGTCCAAACTTTCAGCATTTCACTGGAGGGTGGGCAGATCAGTTGAAATGGACACTGGGAAAGTCAAGTTCTCTCCAGTGGGGTGCTGGGCTTGGAACTGCAGACATGAATACCCTATGGCCTCACTTTCAGAGGTGGAGGAGGGGCAGCCTGCATATCATCAGAGTGAAACCAAACAACAGTTCTTAACTAAGGAAGGGCAATGTTGTTACCTGCAGACCTGTGGAATACTCTGGAGACATTTCAAGCTGTCACAACTTAGGACATCTGTGGGGTTGCCCTGGCAAGCAGAAGGTTGAGGCTATATGTCCTGTTGAACATGCTATTGTGCAAAGGCTAGGCTCATAAGAAAGAGTTATCTAGGCCCAAACGGTGGTGGCAAAGAGGCTGGACGTCCTGAAGAAAGTCTATGTAGTTTGTAAAACTATGGTTTAAAATTTTTGACTGTTGCTTGACCATCTTTCTCATGACCCTTGAACTCTTTCTCCTAGTGAGCCCAAGACCCTTAAGGAAGTGGGGTTGCGACTGGCCTGAGTGCCCAGGGACGCTGAAGTACATATGAATGTTAGATACTTCCTCCCCGCATACATACACACAGGACCTCAGAGGCTCTCCTTATATATATGGAAAGTCGTTACTTTGTTTCTTCCTCCCGAGCTTAGGGCTGGAGCCTCAAGGAGTATTCACTGCCTTCTATATGTGTGCATAATAGAGTCCTCCAGGAAACAGAGTATGTCCAGCACACTCCAGTCCAAACCCTAGGTCCAGAGTGCTTGGTTTAATTGGTAGTGACTTTCCTGGCAGTAGGATCCTAACATAGCTATTCAGGAGAATAGGATGAGACTCTCCATGAAGTTCTGACCCTGGCAGAATCCTTATCTTCACTGAGCCTTCATTTTTTTATTTGTAAAGTAAGAAAAATACATCTCCTAAGATGTTAAAAGATTCAAAAGAGGAACAGAATACATAGGTTCTACACAGCCAGAGCTCTGGACAGCCATTAGCACTCAGTCAGAGGCATCTCTTGGCAGCACGTTTTTCCAGTTTCTCACGTGTGTTAGAAAAACGCCAACCTGGCAGCTGGAGAGATGATGCAGTAGGCGAGTCAAGGACTGAGCTCAATTCCTAGAACCTGCACTTCACAAGGCATGTGTGTTGGTACAGGCTGGTGAGTACAAAACTAGGGAGGCAGACTGGGATGGTCTCTGGAGAATGCTGACCAGCCTGTCTGAGATCCAGGACAGTAAGAGATCCTGTCTCAGAAAACAAGAAAACACCTCCGGAAGAATGATACCCAAGGTTGACCTCTGGCCTCCACATGCACACATATATGTACACAAACATATATGAACACACACACACACACACACACACACACACACACACACACGAGCAAACAGTGTCTCCCACAGCCTGAGAACCAGCTGAGTCACCTCATGGTGATGGACTGCCATCTCTGGGCACACTTAAGAAACCAGAGGGAGCCTGAGTCCCAGGCACTTAATTAGGCAGGGAATTCACAGTTAGATCCACGGTACTTTTTCTTTGCTTTAAATGCAAAGTGCTTTCTTTTCTTTTTTTTTTTTTCAGGAAAAAAACCTGGAGAGAATGTTCAGGAAAGCAAATCCCTTAAATAACATGGAAGGCATTGGGGGTGGGAGCAGAGACAGAGAGCTCTGGAAGGAAGAGCTCCACAGGGTTCCGTTTGCAAGGCACACAGGTCCCTGACTGCATTTCATCAACAAAATGGAGCTGCTGAAGGCCAAGACCTGTCATGGTGGGGTGAGGGCTCATGCTTCCCCTCGGGAATGTCTGTCAGAGGTATTCATTCCTTTCCACAGATGTGTCTTCAAAAGTAAAAGAGGATTTCACACAAAATGAAAACAGAGTCTATTTCTGACAGACAGGTAAATGCCCTTTTGCGAAAGCAGTAATAACACGTTTGTCAGGGAGGCAAGGAATCTCAGACTTACTTTTGATACAGATTCAATTGCTCCTTTAATCCCAAATAACCACTCCATCACTGTACAAAACAGAACAGCCAAAGGATAATTGCCAAAGTGGGAAGGAGGTAAACCCACTGCTTTCCTTCTTGAAAGGATTTAGCCTGCCTTTCAGAAACACTGTGTGTAGGAATCGCTCACCACTCCTTTAATGCCTTCTAGCTTCTTCCTTCTGCAGACAAGGCCATGCTCAGAAACGGCCATGCATTACAGGCCAAGAGACTACAGAAGTACTGTTCTGTAATACTACCCTTCCCTTAAAGTGAGCCATCAAAAATTCATGACATAGCAGATGTCAAAGAAGGGGAAGGGGTGTTGGGGTCCAGGGTCGTGTCTCAAGCAGTCCAGATGGCAGAAGCAATGTTCTCCCTTGGCCCAGCAGTACCTGTACCTGCTACCTGCTGAGAGGGCATAGAATGCTTGTACTTCACCCTTTAGATCAGCGGTTCTCAACCTGTGGGTTGAGACCCAGTTGGGACATTGAAGAACCCCTTTCACAGGGGTCTCTTAAGACTGTTGGAAAATATATGTTTACATTATGATTCTTTTTTTTATTATGATTCTTAACAGTAGCAAAATTACAGTTGTGAAGTAGCACTGAAAATAATTTTATGGTTGGAGGGGTCATCACAACATGGGGAATGGTTTTAAAGGATCACAGTGTTAGGAAGATTGAGAACCACTCTGTTAGATGAAGGGAATTTATTCTTCAAAGCCTTCTTCTGACTGGTGTTTCTCAAATAAGTTTCTGTTTCTCTTCCTAGAGATTTACTTAGGATTGGGAGACTTCACACTGAGCAGAGGCAAGCCCGGGCTAACGTTAGAGCCCACTAGTCAGTCTTAGATTCTTTTGTTGTCATGATGAAATACTCTGACAAAAGCAACCCAAGGGAGAAAACATTAATTTCAGGTCACAGTTCAAGTGCACAGTCCACTATGGCAGGAAAGTCAAGGCAGCAGAGGCTTGGAGATCCACAGTCGAGATTCAGAGAGCAATGAATGCTGCTGCTGCTCAGTTCCTTCTCCACTTATGCAGTACAGGCTTCCAGCCAGGGAATGGTGCCGCCCGCTGTGGGCAGGCATTCCCATCTCCCACAGGTATGATCAGAGGACCATCTTCTAGGTTTTTCTAGATTCTGTAAAGTTGACAATTGATACTTTCACATAGGCACATAGGGCCTTTGGTCATTGGTTAAAGTCTTAGGTGACGGTGAACAGCAGAAAAACACCAGAATGCACCAGAAAGTCATGGTAGCAGGGAGATCCTAAATCAATGATCTATTGTTTTTAAACCCAGATCATTGTTTTGTATTTACTGAAGCCTGATCTGTATTAGAATCTGTGCCTAAATTCAAATAAGACAGAGAAGAGACTAAAAGACCTAGTTCATCCTTACCAGAATTCCCAATCCAGGGGGGCTTATAGAAATAGAGTTGAAAAACAGTTGGAAGCACAGGGTGGTACATAAAAATGCATGGTACATCCTAGAACACAGGAATGGGAATGGATGGCTGTCAGGACCAAGCCAGGAATCCAATACAAGGGTATAGAAACAAAGTTAGAGACAGGTAAAGAGGAAGAGCCACAGCCATGTGCAAGGGTGACTTGGAAAGAGAAAGAATGATACTCTAGCCTCTCAGGTGTTGGACTGGATGTGGCTGTGCTTCCATATTATACCACATGTATTTAAAACTGATAAATAATCTGAAATGGTGAGGTTCGATCACTTGAGCCCTTAAAATATAAGGGTGCCATGGTAAAGGACTGAGTCACTGTAAGAAGGGGAATTATGAACAATGAAGGTAATGGGTGGGGCAGCAAGATGGTTCCCTATTGTAATTAAATGACCAAAGCAGCTTGGGGTTACAAAAAGGTGGTGACTCCTCAAAGCAGCAAGCACTGGTGTTGCCTTCTAAAGTAAGTGAGAGAGAGGAGTAGGACAATCCATCCTGCTAGGATTGTCATGGATATGGCTGCATTGTGACAGGTGTTGGTCGCAGTGTAATCAAGGCATAAGCATGTTGAAGTAGCAAGCTATGGTCTCATGTGAAGTAAGACCCAGCCTAGGGTGGCCTTCCTTGTGTCCCGAGCCTCTGTGACTCGATGGCTTGTCCTCGGCTTGATTCCTCCGGTGACATGTTTATCTACCCTGGCTTGTCTGTAACTTGGCATGCAGGCATTTGGTTTATGGTGGGCCACCACAGCTGTCAGCCATTGTTGCTCTTGCTGCTTCAGTGCTCTTGTTCTAGAGTCTTCCCACCATTCAGACCAGACCTTGGCCTAGGGAGCGGATAGTGTAGCAGACCTAGAAAGAAAAACAAACAAGCAAAATTATCTTGATTAAACATTGACTTGGAAGAATGTTTGGCTAGCCAGATCCTTCTCATCTGAACCAGTGAAGGAAAAAGAAAAATCTGTGGATTTAAGGAAACGAAAGAGTTAGGAGTTAAAAAAAAGAATGTGAGCTGGTGAGGGTCAAGGGGAAGCATCCTGAGTGACAGAGCCAAATTCATGATTCCCAGGGACCTGCGTCTTCCATAAATGAGGGGGTCTAGTGTTACTGCAATCTCCATACTGCTATGGTATGTGTTAGCTATCTTTTTCATGGTTGTGGTCAAATAGCCAACAAAGCAACCTAATGGAAGAAAGCTTTCTACTGTGGTTTAAGGGTACAGTTCATCATAGCAGGAACAGCTCATGGCTGAGATGGCACATGCATGAGATAGATCAGGAAGCAGGAAGTGAGAGATTCTGCCACTCAGGTCTTTTCTCTCCCCTCCCTTTTATACTCAACTTCATACCTCAGCCCATATGATGGCTGCTGCCCACATTCAGTGTGGGTCTGCCCATTTCAGGCAATTCTCTCTGGAAATATCTTCATAGAAACACCCAAAGATATAGGTCACTAATATCTCAAGCATCTCTTAACCAAATTGACGATCCAAATAAACCACCACATGGCAGGGAAATGAAACAGCAGAATGGGTATCAGAGCAGAGAGGACTTTAGACGGCTATTGCCTGCTAGCTCAGGAAGCATACAGTGCTTTTCTTAGGCTCCCAAGATGGAGCTGGGAGCGAGGTGAGAACGTCAGAACTCTGGAAGGCGCCTTGCAGACAAGTGAATAAAGGTATCTTTCTTCATCTGCCCACGCTCTTACCCACGTTGTTGGACATGCGATATGGGTGATACTGTTAGGTAAGAATGAGCTTTGATGCAGGAGTATTTTGTTCTATTTTAATAGGAAGAATAGCAAGGCCTACAAAGTCAGGGAAAGTGGAGAAGGGGAGAAGGATTGGAATGCACACCATCAACCACAGTGAATCTGTAGACGAGGTTAGACTGGACTGCACAGTAAAGCTATTTTAGACCACTTTGATACCAGATGTGGATGAAGATGTTTCAGAAATAGAATGAGCAGAATTCAAAGGAAATGGCAGCTATACCTGGGGTCAGTGTTGGCTTCCTCTCGGATCACTAATGACCTTGAGATAACTGTAGGCACGAGGCCCCAGTCTAAAAGTACTTCTTACAGTTTCCCCAACAGTGGATCCTTTCTACCATGTGGGTGACTTCAGCCAGCTGCAACTGTCTTCCACCTCCATTTCTCTTGTATGACAGAAAATGGTTAGCTAGTTTATTAAAAACCACATTAAGAGCCATCGGGGGTACTTAAAGATACACAGTCTAATGACATTAAGATGCACTCTGTTGGCTAGGTTTCTTGCTGGGATATAGCCTCTCTGAATCAATTCACTGAGTAGAAACAGTGTGGTGGTCATCATAAATCTAGAGCCTAGGATTTCATGGTAGCCCCAAGAAAGCCCTTTACTATTACTCCGTGTCTTCAAGCTCCTCCTGACAGTGGGCCAGGCTGCCTGTCTCAGCCAACAATGAAAGCAGGGAATGCTTGGCTATATCTATATAGAGAGTGGCTGTACTGACCCCACTCCAGATGTCACTAACAAATTGCTGCAGTTGTGCTACTTTAGGGTGATAATGCTCTAGACACGCCATTCCTTTGGAGACCTTGTTGGCAGTCTGAGCAGCTTCAAAGGGATAATAACAAGGCAAAGGACTTAGCAATCCCATTTTAAAAACCCAATCTTATCACTTGAGCTGCCCCATATCATAGCTGGTCTTTCTTTGCTTGTTCTTCATTCTTTCACACCATGGCAATATCTTATCCTTTGGCTCTGTATATTCCAATGTCTGATCATGCATACCTCCTCCCGCCTCTCAGCTGGTCTCCTGACTTGATCATTATTTGGATGGACTTAGCATCTCAAGCCTTTCTTCCAGGACTCTCAGTTGAGCAGTACTCCATGAACTGCCCCAAGGCTGAGTCGCTAATGGTGTCCATGAGTCAGGAGAGAAGCTAGATGTATGTGTTAGTTCCTGGTGATAGATTCTGACTTAGTTTGGGATCCTTTCTGAGCATCAGTCCAGACAGTTAAATTCATAAAATACGTGGCACATGGTGGAGAGATGAGATATATGTTAGTAAAGTTATTGCTACTCAAACATGAGGACCTGAGTTCAACTCTCAGAACTCACATAAAAATGCTGGGCAAGTGCTTGTAATCTCAGTGCTGGGGAGGCAGAAATAGGGAGATCTCTGGGGCTCACTTACCAGCCAGCTTGGCAGAATTGGTGAGTCCTAGGTCAGTGAGAGACCCTGTCTCAAACAACTATGTTGGGGGCTGGAAAGGTGACTCAGCAGTTAAGAGCCCTGGCCCAAGTGCCATTCCCAGCATCCCCATGGTGGCTCACCAACCATTTGTAACTCCAGATTGAGGGGACCTGATCTCTTTTGACCCCAAAGGGTGCCTAGCATAAGTATGGTGCACAGTTACATGTGCAGTCAAAAAACACATAAAATAAAATGACTAAAACTAATTTTAAAATACCCAAACAAAGTCAATAACATCTTGAGGAACATGACCCAAGGAGGACCTCTGGCCCCAAACAGAAGCACACATCTCTGCTTGTACACACAAACACAAGAACATACACAATGGTGGGGGGAGGGAGAAAGACGAAGAAGAGGAGAAGGAAAAAGGAGGAGGAAGAGAGAAATATTTAGTACATATCATTTCCTTTTCTCTGGGAATTCAATATCTCTCTCTCCTTGAATCCTCTCATGGTTGGCTGGAATCATGTGAAACAGTTTACAGCTTTGATGTTATTGCCTGCCTGGACTTCAAGTATCACCCACTACCTGAAATTTCTTCTATCAATTTTCTTAGTTTCCCAACTAAAGTCCTTTAGAGCTCTGTGCTGTGGTTAATCTAGACAGCTCACTTAGAACAGCCACTGCAGCAGGCCCCTACCTCAATGCCCAGCAGAATACAGACAGGCTTCCTTTGTGGTGCACATTCCTCATAGTCTCTCATATTCTCCCGTGGGAGGTTACTGGGAAAGGATGTCCAGGCAGTCACCTTAAAGGGTGATGCTGTTCCTGTCTAGGTGTGAGCTTGGAGTTAATCAAGACCAGGCAGTTGCCTCCGGAAAAGACGAAATGCTGAGGGCAGGGTAGAGCTGAAAACAAAAGCTTGCACAATATTTTCTTTAAAAATCCCAATCTGCAGAGACGATCACTCTGTAACATTTACTGAAATGTCAGTGTTCTCCAAAGCCCTCAAACACCCATACTGGTGATTAAGAAATCAATAATTAACATGCAAATCTGAAAGCTGTAGGCAAATTGAATATTAATTACTGACTTCATAAGTGGAGGCTGCTCAGCAGTATGAAAATAGTTCTGGATAATTAGGATTTAACAACCTTCAGACATAAAGAAAATAAATACAGGGTTCTTGATGAATGACTTTATTTTTATTTCATTATTGTATGATAAACATCCCTGTATTTTGT
>NW_022196904.1:100671362-100747173 GCF_008632895.1 Mastomys coucha | reverse complement strand
AAGGATGTGATAAACCAAAGGAGGCCTGGTGCTGGAGACATGACTCAGCAGTCATGAACTTCTAGAGGGCCTGGGTTCAAGTCCGAGCACCTACATGGCAGCTCACACCTGCCTGTACTTCCAGTTCCAGGACTTTGGACACCCTCACACAATCATACATGTAGGCAAAACACCAACAAGCACTGAATAAAAATAAATTATTGAAAGAAGAGAAAAGAAAAGAAAAGAAAAGGTCTTTGTATGTAATAATTCTAGGAGGTCTAGAATATCTAGTAATATCATAGTGACACTCCCCTTTCCTTCTTCTCCACTGAGGTCCTTTGGGAATTGTCAGCTAGACTTTCGGTTTTGCAACTAAGATGGCAAGGTGACCCATGCAGTTGGGAATCAAGAAACACTGCATGGCAAGAGAAGTGATGAACAATAGATGGTAAGTTAAGTCCATGACTTAGGAGCATCTCCTTGCTCTGCAATGGCACTGTTACAGTGATGGCACGGAAATGATCATATAAAACCCCGATTTCGGAACATCGCTCTGTGGTGCTCTTGGTTTGAGCACCTGTGTTTCATGTCTTCCCTCAAAATGCAGCTCAGCTGCAGAATTACTGTTCAGAGATCTGACATCATCTGTCTCATTTTGGTCTTACATTTGGCTTTCATTTCTAGCTCCCATCTGCTCTTGGTTCCTGGCACTCACTTTTGATAAGTTCAAGTCTAAGTCCCCTGGGTAGTGGATACATTCTTGTACCCTCTCTAAGGTAGTCTGCATACAAAATTTCAGCTCTCTTTTGTATGTAATAATTGGCACCAATTCAGATATAACTCTTAAATAACTTTTGTTGAACGTTAACACCCATATTAAAAGGTCCAAAACTACAAATGAAGCGTGGTGTATTATGAGCAAGGGTACATGTCCTTGTTGGTGCTGATGAGGCCAAGAAATAGGATGCAAACAGCTTCCCTGAAGGTACTCGGTGCTCCTTTTAGCCATTATCCCTATTATCCTGCTCAAGGGTCAGTATAACCTTGAACTTAATGTCATAGATTCACTTAAATTGCTTTCAGCACCATTGTTGCAGAAATACAATCACCCATTTCAGTGTTAAGAGATTTAATCATGATAGTGAATTTTGAAATAATTCATTTTCCTCTCTCTCTCTCTCTCTCTCTCTCTCTGTGTACTTCTGTGTGTGTGGCCAAAGAACTATGTTGAGTCCCTTCCTCAGTTTCTACCTTATGTTTTACAACAGTATCTTACTGAACCTGGAACTGACCAATTCAACTAGACTGATTGTCCAGTAAGCTCCAGGGAAGGGGCCACAGCTGCCCATGGAGCCCAGCTCTTTTTTCATTTATGTATGTGTGTGCCACAGTTCACATGTATAGGCCAGAGGACATCTGTGGAAATGGTTGTTCTCCTCACACATACCCTGAGCAATGTTGCTGGTCCTTATCTGTCCTACCTTTATTGCTAGTGTGTAGATATATGATCAACCTTTGTGGGGTGATCTTGAATGCTATGACCTTGTGAACACATTTACTCACCCAAAGCTTTTCTTTGGAGATTTCCTGTATATCATGCCATAAGAAAATAAGACACTTATTTTTTATTTTCCTACATACTTTACCTTTAACCTTTTTGGTTTTTTTCTGGCTTTATTATGTTGACCAGGTCTTCCCACTAAGATGATGAGAGTGAATATTCTTACCTTCTTTGCAGCTCTAGAGAGATACTATTTACCTTTCTACTTAGTGTAATGAGTTTTGTGTACCTATTCTGCATCAAGTTGTGGACAGTCCCCTCTACTCCTAGTTTTGAAAGGAATACAAAATAATTGTAAGTGGATATTTAACTTTGACCACATGGTATTTCTGAATCAATTATTAGATTTTTTTTCTGTTGGCTTTTATCCTGATGGATTAAATTGACCAATTTTTGAGACAAGGTCTCACTGTATAGATCAGGCTGGCCTTGAACTCACAGAGATATGCCTGCCTCTGAAGTGTTGGGATTAAAGGTGTACACCACTGCCTGGCTCCCAATATTTGAATACTGACTAACTTTGTTTCTCTTGAATGAAGTCTACTCAGTCCAGGTATGAATTTTCTTAATAACTTTTATGCCCATTTTAAAAATGAATATTGGTTATAGTTGTCTTTTCTGCACTGCTTTCATGCAGTTTGCTATCAGAATAACTCTGATCTCCTAAAGAGGGAGGGGGGATGTAATCCTCCTGTTCTTTTTTTCCAGAGGAATTATGTAACACTGTCTCTCATCTTCTTCAAATGCTTGGTTTAATTATCCTCTAGTGAAACCTGCTGGGCATGAAGATTTCTTTTCAGAACATTTAAAACTTACAAAATCAGGGTTGAGCAGAGTACTTGCCTAATATATATATAAAGCTCTGGGCTTAATTCCCCGTGCTGAGAAAATTTTACAAATTAGATTTTTAATAGTTATAGGTTTACTGAAATTGTCTCTTTCACTTTTGGAGAACTGTGGGGGCCCACATTTGGTGGAGGCAGGAACTGCACTGAGGCCCTGGATGTGTTAGACAAATGTCTACCATGAGGCTGCATCCCCCACCCCTGACAGCTATTATTTTTAATGGCTGTAGGAGCTGTAGTGATGTTCCCTTCTCTACTCTGTTCTTGCTTGGCTTTTCAAAAGGTTTTCTTGACAAGTTTAGTAAAGTTTGTCAATTTTATTAGTCTTTTGGAAGAACTGTCATTTGGCTTTATTGATTTGTTTCTCTAGTAGGTGTATTTTTTTCCTCTTTTGCTTCTTTATTGGTTTCATCTTTTGGTACTTCTTTTGTTGTAGCTTACATCCACCTTTCAGATTATATGTTTCATTTACCCATTTTTTTTTCTTAAAATTCATTTAAAGGCTTTAATTTCTCTCTGACCAATGGTTTTACTTACATTCCACTTTTTTTATAAAAAGTAAAATTTTATAAGTCAAGTCAATTTATAAGTCAAGTCAAGACTTTTTATAAAAAGTCAAAAGCATTTTATTCAATATAAACTTAAAAATAAGTTATTAAGCTTTATTATAAGGAACTTACTAATAAACATCATGTAGTGATATTACAAGATCAAAGTCTATATCTCAATGAACTTCTACACAATTGGAGCTGGAAAAGTGCTTCATCAATCTCTGTTCCGTGTCTAACGTGAAGTTCACAGCGTCAGTATGGCTATTGCAGCTTGATGTTGAGTAGATCTTGCCTAGGTAAGCATAGCTACTGTGTTTCATGAGTGCAATGTCATGTCCAGAGGACAGCATGCCACAGTACTCCTCTCTACCAGTAAAATGACAGTACTAGATTCCCTATTAGGGCCTATGACCACTCCAGCCATTGGCTTTTGACCAAGGTCATAGTACCAAGCATGGATTCTTTGCTGTGGAGTAGGCCTCAGAGCCACTGAAGGAGTGGTTAGTTACCCCGTAGGCCATATAACTATTGTTTCAACTGCCAGACAGGTCAGTATTATGACATTTAGGATCTAACACTGGGATAATATCTTTGATGTCCTTCTCCTTTGTGGATTACACAGCACCTTCTGGGACACTGAAGACGTTTCCTGGTGGGTTTGGGGCTGATTTCTCTAAGACCTGCAACCAAAGTATGTGATGTCTTTAGAAATAGAGTCTTGCTATCTAGTTACAGTGGGCAGCCAGAGCAATGGCAGTAGCCTGTATGGTTTTGCAGACTTCTGGGGCCTCCTTGTAGAGCAGCATCCTATGACTGCTATTAAGATTTTCGTTTAATAATGCAGGTTCTCTGGCAGCAGCGTATCTCCAGTTCTTGGCTGTTACTAATAGAGCTGCACACATCTTGTAATGGCATGCTTTCTCACTTTTCTCATGTGAATGCTTAGGGACAACTTCCTGCATTATATGGAATAGCAGGGTTGTGTTTTAACTTCATAAGATGTTATCTAACTGTGTCCTAAGTGCCTGAATCATCCTGTATCCGCACTAGCATGGATGTGGGTTCTAACAGGTCCATGTCCTTGTCAATGCTCAGTCTTGGTCTTTGACCTTGTCAGTGTTTTAAATGACACTTGTTCCAGTAATACTTCATTAGCCATCACTGCCTCATCAGAGTCTCATCCTCTGGTTATCTTATCTGTCCTTTTAGAATTATACCCACCCTACTTCAGACACATAAAATGTATCTCATTATGGCTTTAATACTTATTTCCCTGATGACTAATGGTGTTGAACATACTCTCACATGTTTATTAGCCATTTATGTCTCTTCTTTTGTGAAATGCCTGTTCAAATCATTTGCCCATAAAATTTAATTTTTACACTCATTTTTGATGCAAAGTCAAATGAATCACAGAGTGATGAGTAATTATTTGGAGACATTAGGGCTCGATGGTCTCTGTGTGTCCTTGCTGCTGGGTAAGGCAGATGTGGGCCTCTGAGTGCATTCCTCCTTGTGACGGCATTGACAATCTGGTTCTCTTCTCAGGGCCCCCAAACCTTTCTTCTGTGACCTGCTTCTTGGTGCTAAGTTTCTAACACTGTGGGCCTAAAAATGGTCTAAGCTCTCTCTCCAGTTCCACACACAACCAGCTCAGCCTGTTATGTCTCTCTCTTTATTCTTTTTCTTTCCATTTTTCTGTCATTACTGGTGATTAAAGTCAATCTCTGATGGTTCTAAACTTTGGTTCCATACTTCTTTTCTCTAAGTAATACTTCTAAATTACCAATCAGACTACTTCCTTCCCCTGCTCAAAAATCAGCATGCAAGCTCTTACTGCTTACAGAAGGAAATCTATCAAGTCAGTAAGACACCCCAGGCCCTTGGTAAATAGGCCCTGTTGCTCAGCCCTCCTCCACTCCTTAACCCCCATCCCTTATACTTTACATCTCTTCAAAATGGAGTTGGGTGCAGTTTTCTTTTTTCTTTTTGTTTTACTTTGTTAACATTCTATACTCTTTCACATCTTTAGGTTCATTGACCTGGAATGTCAGTAATCTACTCGGCTTCCTTTTGTGTATGGAGAGCCAGCCATGCTCTGGCTCCTGCTTTAGGTACAAGGCTCATGAGAACCCAATGGCTCAAGTGGCAGAACCATACAATCAACAGGCTCCAGCTTCCTCCTCTATGTCCCCTTTCTGATGCTGCTGCCCTTGGGCAGGATCCTCAGGTGGGACCTGCCAGGGTTTTAATTCTGGGGCTCCCCTGTAACTGGGGGCTTCGTTCTTACACATGAGGCACTCAGTCTTGCACTGAGGATCAGATGAAGGTGCAGCTTTGAGTTCTTCTTTCAACCTTGTGGATAGAAGATTTGAGGCCAGGAAAAAGGCTGAGTCCTTTTGGCTCAGCTTGGTCATTGCTCTGGACAAGTTAGTGAGACTTAGGTTCCTGGCCATGTGCTGAATGTGAGTCCTGATAGAGTGTAACACCCCTGTCTACATGAGCTTCAGGTGTAGCCCCATATTCTTCAAAACCAGAGGAATATGTGAAGGTAAGGGCAACTTCTTTCACATATGAGCCTGCCCTCCTCATGAGTGTATTTTGATTCCAGTCATAATAACAGTATTCAAAAATACATTTGAAACCATTCAATAAGTCCATTTATGAGTCACTATAAAAATATCAGTAAATTAAAGGCTCGTTTTGAATAGGAGTAGCATCGTCCTTTAGTAGGGTTACCTTCCCAACTCTTTGGAAAAAAAAGAAATGAACTTTCTGATGAGATGGTTCTGTAAGCAAACGCACTTGTTATGAAAGCCTGAGTGTGCTTGAAACTCATGTAAAGTTGACCATCAAATAGTCTGGTGTGTGTACTCCCCCTCTCTCTCTCACACACACACACTCACATGCACCCACCCACACACACACACACACACACACACACCCACACACACACACACACACACACACACACCACATGCTCACATATAGAAATAAAGCAAATTCAAATGTAAAAACAGGAAGTTGGCTTTACAAGGAGGGTATTAAGTAAGTGAGTCACAAGGACGCAGCTAGTATGCAGTGAATCTCCCAACCTGAATGTCCAGCACCTTTGTAGCGTTTAGAGCCATAGCTTTCCTCTAGTTGGCATCTGCTGTGATCAGAAAGATAAAGTAGGATTGGGCTTTATGCCATCCTTCAGATTTCTTGGGTTTCTCAACACATCTGAAGAGACTGGAAGGCCAGTACTTTTCTGCAGGCCAGTGAGCTGGGCTAAGTGGTTGACCAGGATGGTCTGGGCTAAGCGGTTGACCAGGATGGTCTGGGCTAAGCGGTTGACTGGGATGGTCTTAACAGATGAGCTGTGTAAAATAGCATGATGCATGTTAGGCAGATCCACCAGCTTGCTCTGTCCAAAAGGAAGGAAACATGGTGCCTTTAGGCTCTGTGTTTTCAGCTGATGAGGGTTTAGGAAGCTCAGAGA
Organism: Mastomys coucha; assembly: GCF_008632895.1. Lineage (NCBI taxonomy): Eukaryota > Metazoa > Chordata > Mammalia > Rodentia > Muridae > Mastomys > Mastomys coucha. Next base: position 100,740,750 of record NW_022196904.1, on the reverse strand, counting down.
GACCCACTTTAATCACAGTCAGGGAAGAGGGGTGCCTAAAAGTGCCTCTCCTAGATTATTCATGAAGGAGAGGAAAGAGGCTCCAAATAAAGATGGAAGGGGAAGCCAGCGCTGTGAGAGAAAGGAAATAAAGGACTGGTGAGGAGAGAGGGGGAGAAGGAGGCCAGGGCTTTGGTGGTTCTTGAAATATAGTGGGGGTGTCAGGAAGTCGGGCAAAGAGGAAACTGCGAGACACTGCAAGAAAGTGAGGACTGCTTTGGGTCACCTTCAGACACCTCATAGTTAGACTCTCAGCTTTTGCTGAATGGAGATGCATTTCAAGTTAAGCCCAGATGAATGACAGAGTGGCTTTCTACATTTCCAGAGTTGTAACTAACACCTACTGTAACACATCAAATACACCTTCTTCTATGGGGATTTACATGAAAACAAATGTCCTGTGATATATGACCTCTGGCCCTCACCCACCCTTCCTCCAAGCCCCCTGTTCTATTGCCTAGATCTCCTCTTGATTCAGATATCTTTTCTCTCAGTTTACAAGCAAAGTCCTTTCCCTTTGCAAAGCTCTAAGCTTCAGGCCTCAGTTTACTCAGATGTTAAATGGGTACAGGAGTTGTCATTGGGTGGAATAAGGTCATGTAGCAGAGTGTGGTGTATGGTCAGTGGCAGTGTTTATCCTTCCTAGATCCCTTTCTTTAACAGTCTTCCTTCTATACCAGTCCTGTCCAATAAGACAGCTTTTGACTGCAGTGGTTTCTATATGACAGACTTACGGTTATGTACAATACCTGCAACCTCCATTCTTCTCGAAGCTTCTTTTCTGAGACCATGTTTGTATCATCTCCATCATCTGGTTTCATGTTGCATGTCCTTCCTCCTGAGACACCCCAAATGAATTTTATACATGCCTTATAATGTGTGCAACCATGCACTCACATGCAGTTGTAGCTCGTTCAAACACAGCTCACATGTCCACATCATCCCTTCCAAGTGTACAGTTTACTGGTCTTCGATATTTCACACACCATCATGATCTAATTCTAGAATGTTTTTATTTCTCCTCTATAGAATATTTTTATCCTGGACCCATTTTAGTACTTTCTCCAGCCCCTCCCTTAGCCCCTGGAAACTGCTGACCTGCTTTATGTGATGCTGTGACAAATGGAAGCGATTTTATTTATCTCTGTGTAACTTGTATGGTCAGTTTGGGAGACACTGTATCCATAACAAAGGTGAGGAGTCCAAGACACAGAGAGGCCACTGCAAGCTGAGGTTACCTGTCTGTCATCTGGAAGAACTGAAGGTTAGAACCAGAAGCAATACAGCCTTTTAAAGTTCCAATATTAATATACACGGGTGCCTTCTCCAGCTTCTCTCTGAGCCAAGGGGAGGATCTGATGTGCATGGGTATCTTGTGAAACTGATACATGATCCAAGACAGCTGAGCTATCAAATGTTGGGGGTGATAGAAGGGTGGCCACTGAGTCCCAGGCATGGGTGTGTCACATGTCAGCTGCTATGCAGCTGTGACACAGGGACATGGGTTCAGTAGATGTCAGCACCAACCACCATGCACTGTGAGCTGCGTGCCAGACCTGGAGATATACTGCCTTCAATCATGCTGTTCCTCCCCATAGGGACATTACTGGGCTCCTGAGGTCCAGCAGCAAAACCTCCCAGGGTATATTTAGGACTCCAGGCTCCAGGGGTGCAACCTACTAAAAGCCAGGAGAGATAGCACTTGGGTCCCAGGGGCTACTGGGTCACCAGAGTAATTTAAAGCCTGAATTGATTTCTCAGTTGGAGACAGAGTCTGCTTCTGCTTCTTTTCACATATCACTTCATGTGGAAAATTAACAGGCAAATTAACTAGGGCTAGAGGGAGGCCAGGCCTTCTGCATGTGACACAAAGCAGGTTGGCTATAGTGTCACAGCAAGAGGACTGCCAGGGCCGGGTATCTGGGACCCTTATGGGCCATTGCAAGAGCCATGTCAGTTCTGCTGGCTCTAGATAGTGATTTACATCATTCTGAGACACGTGGTTTTATGGTGACACTGTGAATGAGTGAAAGGACACGCTCAACATAATGGTCCAGCTTTCTCAGAGCCTGGTCCCCGACAAGGGCACTCCTTTGAGACTTCTGGAAGCAGCTCACTTGCCTCTTGCTCCTGAGGGTCACTGTGGTGTCTCCTTTTGTTTTTTCACAAGTGTCACATGCTTAACGTTCTCCAGTAGGATAGGTTCTTCAGGCTTGTGCCCTGCAGCTCACAGGGACATTCTTCATTATTGGCTTAGGTTTTTCAAAACCTACTTTAATAAGGGTTCTTAAATGCTTCAACCTCCCTTCTAGCCAACTACTCACCAGAGGTAGTGGAAAAGAAAGGTTAATAGGAAACGGGGTTATGGATCTGTTTAGAAATAGCTCTTTGGGGTTATTCAATTCTTTGTTGTCAGCTGCCCAGTCCTCTAGCAAAACACCAACACAAATCAGAAGTGGCAGTCCAGTCTACTCGGCAATCACCAATCATGAATCAGCAATGGCAGTTCGATCCAGAAAAAACCATGAGTCTCCACCAATTGGCTCAATTCTAAGCAACAAGAAGCAGCCAGAATATCATGAGAAGTTCTTTGGTAGTTACCCTCTACCAAGTCACTCCCTATGAGGTCATGACAAGCAAAGATTAGAAATGTGATGCAAGGCAAATCAATACGAGAACATCATCAGTCAAGACTAGAGAGGTAGAGCAAGGTGAACCAATGCCAGAGCCTCCTCCCACTGTCTGTGGGGTCATATTTATATTCTTTCTAAAGATCATGTGTCCTCTCACATGCCTGCTTCAGCAAAACCTCCTTTCACCTGCCTGCCCTAGCAGAACATTATATGATATAAATGAGTTTCCAAAGAAACCAGAAATTTCCACTTCACTTTATGCCCTATGTTTTCCCTCTGGGACTTTGTTTTAGTCTTTCCTTGTTGAATGCAGCCTAGGGACTTAGCATACACAGTTTCTTCTTTCTGGAATAAACTTCCCTTCCCTTTTCTCTGAGTCAGAATCCCACTCAATTTAAATTTCACTTCCTTGGGGAAGCATTTTCTGATTTCACACCTCCCACCTTGCACCATTATCCGGTTTTAGGCTTCTGTATTTTTTTTTTTTTTGATGAACAGGATTTATCAAAATGGTAATTAAATAATTAATCTGTAATTGGTTGACTCAATGACTGCCTTTCCTGATGGAGGTCTGGCTCTGAAGGCAGAGTCAGTGTAGCTTTGTATACCCTTGTCACTAATGTTCTGTGCAGCCTGGGATCAAGTCCTCAAAACACACATGGAATGGGTTAGTGTTATTCTTGGTAGGATGTTCTCTCTTGGATTTTAATTTCCTATTTCTTGGATATTTGCTGACTGCTAGTGACATTTAGTTCTCAGAATCACCTTGTGACTTGTCTATCAGGTCAGACCATGCAGTATAGTCCTGCTACAAAGAAGCCCAGTTGAAACTATAGGAGAGCAAGTTTCCTTCATTTCCTGGCTTCCTTTCTGACTCCTCTGAGTCTCTTGCTCCCAGTGTAGATATATCTAACTTTTAGACTGCTTCACTGAGCAAGAGACTTGCAGGTAGATTAGTCAGGAGGATTTTCCTCTGGTCCAGCAAGAGACGATGGTTACTTGGAAACCAGTGAGGTGGGCACTCTTTAGGATATTTGTAGGATTGACATTTGACATGAGATGCCGAAGACACTGGAGTTGGTACCCATGTCTGTCTCCATCCAGGTGGCTAGTTCATGCTTCTCATAGCAATTTCATCATCTTATTTCTTTTGGTTTTAAAATCCTGTCCTATTCTGAGACACGAATTGGAGTTTAATTAGGAAGCTTGGGCAAAGAAAAACCCTCTCCAAAGAGAACCATGGAGGGAAACAAGATCACTCCTTCATTGGCTGGGAACTAGGAACTTGACTCTTTTTCTGCTAGGTTGGAGGGTGAAGGCCATGTAGAAAACCAGCAGGGAGACAATATCAAAAGAACCAGAATTTTTACTGACCTTTTGCCTTGAATTTTGGACATGTGACATAATGATTTTTTTTCCTTAGTTTTTAAGTCATTTGGTTGGCTTTACAACCAAATCACTGGGACTGGTTTAAAGGGGCAGAGGTAGCTCAGTGGGCACAGAATAGCCTTAGGTTGCTTGCAACTTTCAAGTAACAGGGGCTACAGGCAGTAGTATTATGCCTATTTGATACTTTTTAGGGAATTAGTACTGCTAACTTCCTTTTCGACCTTCTGGGCATAAAACTGAGGCATGTTGGGAAGAGACAAAAAATGGCCCAGAACAAATATAAAAATCAACCCCTCCTTAGGAGCTGTGTGTGTCTGTGTGTGTGTGTGTGTGTGTGTGTGTGTGTGTGTGTGTGCGCATGTGCTCACACAGGCACATCCCTGCCCATGTGTATGTCAGAGGTTAAAAATGGGTGCCTTTTTCAGTATTTCTCCATGTTACATTTTTGAGACTGGGCCTTTCACCTAATCTGGAGCTCACCAATTTGGCTATCCTGTCTGGCCATCGAATCTTGTGTCTATCTCCTCAGGGGTCAGATGACAAGCATATGTCACCATGCCTGGTTTTATAGGGTACACAGTGTCTGCAGTCAAAGATGGAACTCAGGCCATTATCATTGAACAGCAAGTGCTTTTTCAATCTCTTTTTTGGGCATTTACTCTGTGTTAAAATGGACAGGTAATTATGTACTGACTTTTCTAAAAGTCAGATGAAATTCCATTCTGGATCTTCTGAGATTACATCTTTTCTAGGAACCCCCTCCCCCTAAGAGCTGTTGTATAGTAATCACAGTAATAGATAGAAATAAATATATAGGAAAAGTGGAAACAGAAATTTCCATTACCTTATAACCAACACCTTCACGTTGTTTCCTTTGCCCATGCATCCTGGAAATCCCTGTCCATATCCATGCAGAACAGCACAGAATGGTAATCATTACTGTTTTTTACTGATATGTGCTATTCATTTTGGGAAGTACCTGAATCATCCTTGTAACTATCCCATAGCTTCAGACATCAAACATTTGCCTGGCCATTATTTTATAATTTGCTTTTTAAATGTAATGTTACATCAGAAGCATGTTGTCCTGCTGTGTTTCCTAAGAATTTTCTAGGATACTACATAGTCTCCAGGCTGCTCACTACTAAAGCTTTTGAAAATTTAATCAGATGTCTGCATCACATATAGTTGGTCCAACCCCCATCATCAGCCATTAAGGTTGTTTATCAAACTCTTCCAACTCATAAATAATTCTTCAATGGTCTGTGTAGTAGAGGCTGGAAAGTGGTAGCCTGAAGGCTGGATTCTGCTCATACACTCATTTAGCTAGGCTAACGTGGTGTTGGCACACACAATGCTGTTATTTCTTCCCCTCCATTTTCTGAAAGCATATTTGAATTTGGTTGCAAACTTTAAAACCCCATTGAGCTTCCCTTGCAAATGGCCATGTCTCTTGCTTCCTTGAAAAGCACATCTGGTCTCCTGGGCTGAATTTTCCGTAGCTGCAGTAGCAGCTGCTGCCACCACATTGGACTGAGCAGAAGATACCTTCCTGGAAAGGGACAAGTGATCCTGTTTTCTATCGTCCCCTATCGTATTAGTTACTCTTATCACTGTGACAAAATAAAGCAACTTAAGTGGGGAGTGCTTTCTTTTGGCTCACAGCTGAGGAGATATAACTCAGTATGATGGGGAGGCATGGCAGCAAGAGAGTGAAGGAGCTGGTCACATGGCATCCACAGGCAAAAAGCAGGGAGTGATGCATGTTGGTGCTGTGCTCAATTTCTCTATTAAGTCTAGTACCTCAGGCACTCACAGTCAGGATGGGTTTGCTTGGTTTAATTAAACCTGTCTGGAAACAGGTTGAAGAGATGGTCAGTGACTGCTCTTGCAGAAAGCCATGTTCAATTTCCTGCACCCATATGATGGTCCACAACCACCTGTAACTTCAGTCCCAGAGGGTACAACACACTTTTCTGGTCTCTGAAGGCATCAGGTATCTACTTGGTGCATAGACATACATGCAGGAAAAAATTCCACACATATGAAATCTTAAAAATGGGGAGGGGGAACAAAAAAGAAAAACCAAATCTTTCTGGAAACACCCTCACCATCCATTGTTGGTATGCTCCTTTGGCTATTTTATTGGATTCTAGTATCCACCACCCTTCCAACCCTACTTCCACCCTGGTCCCTTCCAATCCCTCAAAACTAGGTAGGAGAGAAAAAAGGTTAGAAGGGGAAGGGGCATACAGTTCTTAAGACTGCTTCCTGCTGATTAGGAGTATTGGGTTCCTTGGGGGCAAGCCCAGTCTTCATGTTCAGACTATATAGCAGCCCAGAAATCCAGAAGATGCAACATCAGGAACCACCAGCAGCAGGGACCACCACCAGTACCAGCACCAGCACCAGCATCAGCACCTCCACCTCCACCTCCACCACCACCACCAGCAGCAGCAGCAGCAGCAGGGACCACCACCAACCACCACCACCACCACCACCATCACCTCCACCTCTACCAGCAGCAGGGGGAGCAGCAGCAACAGCAGCAGCAGCAACAGCAACAGCAACAACAACAACAACAACAACAACAACAACAACAACAACCAGCAGCAGGGGGAGCAGCAGCTGCCATTAGTCCCTCTCAGAGTTCTTACATTTATACCCTCTCAAGAGTACCCAGAATTTTGAACATAAACTATCTACAGCTAGCAAAAATCATGCCCCTCCTAGAGCATGAGACAATCATAATTAACATCTGTGGACAAACTGAAGCAGCCCCATACCCCAAATCTGGGATCAAAACAAAAACATAGTCACATAACATGACCAGGTTTTTAAAGAAACCAAAATTCTCACTACAATCCTTGGTGACTTTAACAAGGTAGCCAATGAAGATGAACCACAATAAGATGAACCCTGTATTTTTTCTCAGTAGTACTGGAATGTTTAGTAATCAACATCATCTTTCTGGGCCCAGAGGGCATCTGAGTTTGCCAATCTAGGCAAAATAGCTGCTTTTTTTCCTGATGCCTTTGCATACAAGACTACAGATAACCTTAAGGAAATAATAAACACAAGCACATTCAGAGTATCACAATATGATATCACAGACTATCACATAACAGCTATCACGTCTGACAGATCCTGATGGCAATCACTGCCCATGGCATTGACCCAGTCATATGAGCCTGCTGTAAGCCTCAACTTTCTCAGGTTGCAAATGAGACCGATGACACCCACTTCACTGATTGACAGCAAACATTTAATAAATTTTTGGCATGCAGTAGGTGATCAATAGATAATAATAAATTTAAAATCAGTGTAAGTGGTTCTTGATGGTTAGTTAATTTATCCAATTCTTCTTGGATGGTCAAATTTATTTTTTATATGAGTAAGATTTAATTTCCTGTGGACTTACTGTCCATTCATGCACTCTTCGGAGACACCTAAAGTGATAACAAGAGCAACAATAACATTCGTAAGTGGTTACGATTTAATAATGTTGTGTCAGAGTAGCTAAAGAGTGACCTTAATATTATGATTTAATTGGAACTGTAAATTAGAATATGCTGCTGTGCTTTGCCATGCTAAGGAGGTTGGGTAGGAGAGAGTTGGTCTAACCTTGTTGTTCTCACTGGGGTCTCCTTAGGCAATCATATGCTCTCCTTGCACTGTAGGGCTTCTTCAGTTGTTAATAGGTCTAGAGATTCTTGGGGAACATTTCTAATAAGGTAGAGAGGTTTGCAGCTAGGATGCAGAGAATGTGAAGCATTAGCCTCAGGAGAAGGTCCTAGAAGATGCTTGCTTTGCCTTTCTCTAAGTTACTAGTTCCCTTTCTTGTTGGAAACCTACCGAAATCCTCTCCCACTTCGAATCCAGCAGAGACTGTCTTCCTTCTAAGTGTCTGGCAGTTCATTTAACATCTCCTCATCTAGGACTGTACCTGTCACCTGAGACCCCACAGTAGGCAGGGTGGTCTTTACAGATCTCTCTTCCTGATTCTATAGATTATTCCTTGCCTTTCAGTTCAGTTAACTAAAATCCAAACTGATCACACACAGTACGCAAGGCTCTGCATATGTCTCTAGTCCCTTCCATTTTCATCTTGATGGTACTCTCCCTGTGCCCAGCATGCTTCAGGACACTGCTTACCTTCCACATACCTCTCACATCTACCTTGCCCCTGCCTGAATCCCTGATGTCATACTCTAGCCCTCCTGTCTTTGTGAGGTCTGCTTCTTTGGGCCTCACATTAAAAGTCATCTTTCATTATTCTAAATGGACAGCATTTAGCCAATTCCTAAAGTCATATTGCTATATACACAGATCAGTGCATCTCTCAACCTTTGTCAGAGGAGCTTCATTTTATAGTAGATGGGGATTAGCACGGAGACCTGCAACTAATCAGTGTGCAGAAGTGCTCAGCCCCGAACAGGATGTCTGTATCATACATCTCCCCTCAAAGCTCAGGAATCTTCATGGAAGAGGAAACAGAAAGACTATAAGAGCCAGAGGTGGTGGATGACTCCAAGGATGTTGGACCCCTATTACTCTGGTTTAGGCCTTGAGGACAAACCCCAGCCTGGTTTGAGTTTTGAAAACTGTCTCTGTCACTTCTGTACTGGAGTGACTCAACATGACCTGCTTAAGGCTGCCTTTGCCTAGCTACTGCTGACGTAGAATATGTTTGTTGGCTCTGTCAGTCACCCCATGCCCTTTGTCACCTTTCCCCTCCTCCTATGTCATCTCACCTCAACAAAAACCCTACCTTCTCTCTCAGCTCTTTATAAACAAAAAGATTGATACAATTAAACGAGTTCCTGCTTTGCCAGACTCCTGGCTTCGGGTGGTTATTTTCCAGATGGCAGGAGATCCGAGCCTCAATGCTCACCATCCTGCTCAGCTCCAAGAGACTTGGCTGGACCAGGTTCTCTCTTCTCACCCAGACCTGCCACTGCCGGCAAAGAGCTGGCACAAGGAAACAATGTTTTCTTGACACAAGAGAGCAGATGCATACATGTGAACTCACAGTGGTTATGACAGCACACACAAGACCTGTTCAAGCTCAAGCCAGACCAAATCCCAGCTGGGAGAAGTCAGGGAGGTGGGCACCAGTCCCATCCTTAGCTGGGGAGCTACTGAATTTTGATAGCTGCTAGGGAAGGTAGAGTCAGTTTTTCTTTATGCATAGGACCACTAGTATATTGACAATGCTCCAGGGTGGGCCCCAAACTACAGAGTAGCTGCAGAACCTGGACTCACTGGGTTTAAGAAAGAGTCAGGAGAGTGAAGAGCAGGATTTCATATAATGAAATACATTGTATCAAATTCTCAGAGAAATTATTTTTTAAAAGACGGTGTTTATTTAGTGCTAGTGAGGTAATTGAGTGTTTAAATGCTTGTGCTACAAATATAATGACCGGATTTTGGTTCCTCAGAACGTACATAAAAGCCAGGTGTGTTTTGGCCTTCAAGAGGAAGACATGGGCTCTCCACAGTAAGCTGGCTAGTGAGACTAGCTGTATAGATGAACTCTATTTTGTTTAAGAGATCCTGTCTGGATGGATCAGATAGAGGAGCAATCTAGGAGAATTCCAGATATCAACCTTGGGCTTTCACATGCTTGCACACATATGTATCCAAACACATGCAAAATACATATATACATAATACAACATACACACACACACACACACACACACACATAGGAAAAGAAAAAACAAACACATCTTTTAACCTTGTCTGAGAATGCTATGTTCTTTTCTTCAGCATCCTATGCCTTCACACTCCAATTTGCTCTCTATAGATTTTGTATGCTTTCCTGTTCCTAGTCTCTCTTCCTATCCTAGTGTAAGTTTTGCAGGAACCGAGGCCATACCTCTCTCATTTCTCAGTTATATCCCAAGTAGATATATCTTTGTAGTGCACACGGCAGGCTTTAGTGTTTATTGAGTAAGGAGTGAATGGCAATGTAACTGATGTAGGAAAATTCACGGTAGTCACAAAAGGATTTCCCTGGGATGGATGGATGATAGATCTCAAGATAACCAGCCAAACCTGGATGTGGTATATGTTTGTTATTGTTCCACAAGGGAAGGCTTGTAAGGGTCTAGAAAAATAGAGAGGTAGAGACAAATTATGGCCCTTTTATCTCTAGCATTGTCCAGGGAAGGCAGAGTTTCAGACCAATTAACACTTTTGTCTGGAAATAGCTCAGACTTTGATTTATCAACCACGTCTTGGGAGTTTGGTTATCAAGAATCAGAGCTCCTAAATTTGATCAATTCTGAGAGTGCTGACAGATCCAATCATCTGAAGTTCTGCTGTGACTTGGTCTCTTACTGGGATCAGCCTGGAGACTGACCCAGTCTCTGCTTGTCTCTGACCCAGCCTCGCAGTACCCTCACTCCCCTTGATGGCTAGTCTTTATTGTCAGCTTGTCTGCATTAGTAATCAACTAAAACACAGGCTGCAAGTCGCTCCAGTCAGGGATTGTCTTGATCAGCTAACTTAAAGCAGGACAACCCATCCTAAATGTGGTTCCTTTTGATGGCACCTGCTTTGTGCCTGCTTGTCCTCACCCTAGCTGGCAGGTCCCACTTATTCTGTTGCTCTGTCATTCCTGCACTAATAGTAGAAGCAAATTCTTCATGGTTCCAATGTAGACTGAAGATCACTGGCTCTCCAGGGACCCTCCTCCAGGCCTTCAGCCCCAGACTGAGACTGCTGAGACACAGCCATGTAGACTGAACAACTACAGGATTCTTGGTTTCTCCTCTGTGAGATAGCTATTGTTGGACTACTCACTTATCCTGCCCCTCAGAAGCTACCTTAACAAATCCCCCCATATGTGTATGTTATCTAATATATTTTGTATTATTCCTGTTCCTCTAGAGAACCCTGATTAATACGCTCATGCTGTTAGGCTCTGGTTTGCCCTTTCTTTCATCAGTTTCTGACCTTGACCTTTCCTTCCCTCAGTCCACCTTCTGCCACCTCTCTGCTTCGTGTGTATGCTCTGATATAATAAGCTCAGTGTACAGATTTTAATCCTAAGAATTTGTAATCCAGGGTACATCGTCATATCAATTGATTGACATTAAGCTTTGCCACCATAAAGGATATCTGACACCCCTACTGGTGGACTTTGTTTTGACATTAGTCCAAAGCCCAGCTCTGTTAGAAACAAAACAGGAAGGAAACAAAATTCTGGGACCTGTGAAGTATGAATTAGGACACACTCCTAGAAGAATACTGGGTTCTAGACAAGAGGAACACAATGAATGCATAAGTTAAGAATTTCTAAGTGTGGAAACTTTCCCTCTTAGACCCAGAACAGACTAGTTCCTTTTCCACATTCTGGAAAACATTGAGACAGCTACTCTTGGATTCGGTAGTAAGCTCCTGGTCTTGGTGCAGATGTTGTTTTGAGAACCCAGAGACTGTTTTGACATTTCCTCCTCCGTTCTGATAACTCATGGCTTGTGAGAACAGGGCTGTGTAGTTGATGACTACAACCTGCGCTCTCCAGCCTAGCCTAGGATGTGTTATTATCTGTGACCCTTATCTGTACTATAGGCAATGCACAGAATCTTTATCGGTTCTCCTTACCTCAATATTAGAAATTAATATAAAACTAGTGGTAACAACAATAGATCATTCTAGATTGGCTGGGATGGGTGAAACCACAAAGACATGGGTACAAATTCTGGCTTGTATATCTCTCTAAGCATCAGTTTTCTCTTAGTAGTATTAAAACTGCAAGGTCATGGTGATGATTCAATAATGGTATGCAAAGCGAACTTCACACTCAGTAAACATTCCTCCCTTCTCAAGTGTGTTGACTAGTTCTAATGACATATGGGAAGGATGCAAATTGAGAAATGTCGCTTTAATGATGTAACATCAGGAAGTGGGTGGGATGGATATTTTTAGTCCTAGTGTCTCCACATGCTCCTGACATTATAGTATGGGGGAGCTTCCTGCTCTGCCTGTGTGTAACACAGCTGTGCTTCACCACTCTGATCGAGTGTGATGAGCATCCCAACCCCTTTCTCTCACTTAGTCTAGTAACATCTCATTCAAAACGTCCACGGAGAAGAGAATCCTTGATTGAGTTCTGCTCAGTTCTATTAAATATTCCTTGAACCTACTCCTACATTTCTGGTCCTTTCTTTTTTTCTATCCCTTCACTGTTACAGTTTAGAAACTCATCATTGCCTACACACGTCACTATGCCAGCCTCCTGACAGGTCCCTCTACTGCCAGGCTCTTCCTCTCCAATCTGTCCTTCCCACACAATCTTCAGAAATGTGCACATGATGCTGCCATCTCCTTTCCTAGAAACCCTCAGTGGCAATGTGCTTCTGACCACGGTGGTTCTCAGACTCTGTGGCCACATTCATTGCTTTGTCATGTTAGTACTAAGGCAGGGTCAGCTATCCTTCAACAAATATTTGTTCAACTTCTACTTTGTCAGTTACTAGTGAGCATTTGGGGCATAATGGGTAGATGTCTCCATGCTGTCAGAAACTTGTTAGTAACAAGGGTGAGAGCTCTCACAATTGCATGTAATTTATTTGACTATTATGGCAGACGCATTTTATTTCTGTAATAACATTACCCTAAATCACTTGCATGGTGATGTGCTTTGTGGTGGGCAATGAAGGGGTATTTATAGCTAGCAGTAAGGGATTGTGTAAAAATCTGAGCATGCCTTTGGCAGAGAGAATATGGGCACTGTCATAGTTTATCTGAAGGAGGAAATCAAATACTGCTGCTTGTCTACAATATACCAGTGAAAGTTATGTCTGTCTCTGCACCTGTGTGTGTGTGTGTGTGTGTGTGTGTGTGTGTGTGTGTGTGCATACCGGAGCTCACATGCATGTGCACATTTGTGAAATGTGGGAACATTTGTGTGAGTGTGTTTGTGTGTACTTGTTGCACATGGACATGTGTACACATACATGTATGGGTCAACCTCCTGTGTTGTTCCCCAGGCTAGCACCTTCCTTCCTTCCCTCCTTCCTTCCTTCTTCCCTTCTTCCCTTCCTTCCTTCCTTCCTTCCTTCCTTCCCTCCCTCCTTCCTTCCTTCCTTCCTTCCTTCCTTCCTTCCTTTCTTCTTTCCTTCCTTCTTCCCTCCCTCCTTTCCTCTTTCCCTTTTCCCCTCCTTCCCTCCTTCCCTTCCCCTCTCTCTCCTTCCTTCTCTCTTCTTTCTTTCTTTCTTTCTTTCTTTCTTTCTTTCTTTCTTTCTTTCTTCCTAGGTAGGGTCTCTCACTGGCCTATAGGCTAGGCTGGCTGACCAGCAAGCTGTAGGAATCTGCCTGTCTCCATCTCCCCAATTCTGAGGTTGATTCTGAGGGACCAACTTCAAGCCCCCATGCTTGTAAGGCAAGCACTTTGCTGATGGAGCATCCCCCAACCCCTAGGACATGTCCCTCCAATCTCTTTATCTGGACACTTCTTCTTCCCTGCAGCTCATTCTTGACTGTATCTTCCTTGCACCATGTATTAACTGATCCCTACTCCTCCAAGGCATTTGATGGGGATTTTCCTTTCCCGACAACAGAAGCATTTTGGTTGAAGATGACAGCAAAACATAAACCCAAGGGCAGAAGTCCCATCCCTGTGGGAGAAGATCTAAGTTAATCTTGTAAAATGAAAATCAGGACTGACAGAGGAATTTGATGAGCCTATCAGGATGATGCTAATAGATTACATTTCTAGTACTTTATAGAGTCATTTCTTGGAAGCTGATGAAAATAGACATAGCTATAATAATAAAAAACACTAGGGTGTATTGGTATTAATAGCTGTTATTCAATCAAAAATATGTATAGGTGCATTACAGGAAAATAGTTATGGAGGATGAAGAGTAAAATGTGATATAGGACTCGACTTTATGCTATGCTCATGTGAGAAGAGAATAGATGGAAATGTGCTATGGAAAGTTCTCTGTCACAAGGCAACCCTCAAAAGACCCCAGAAAAACATAGTGTTCCTGAACAAAATTATCATAACCTGTACACCAAAATGTGGACCCGTCTTACTTAGAGTTATACTGCTGTGAACAGACACCATGACCAAGGCAAGTCTTAAAAAGATAACATTTAATTGGGGCTGGCTTACAGGTTCAGAGGTTCAGTCCATTATCATCAAGGCCAAAACATGGCAGCATCCAGTTCCTCATCTTCATCTGAAGGCTGCTAGCAGAATATTGGCATCCAGGCATCTAGGATGAGGGTTTTAAAGCCCACACTCACAGTGACATACTTTCTCCAACAAGACCACACCTACTTCAACAGGGCCACACTTTCCAATAGTGCCACTCCTTGGGCAGAGTATATACAAACCATCACAGGACTTAAGATAGACTGATGTTTACAGCCTTCCCTCAGAGTCACATGACTGAGTCACCTCTGTCAGCACACACATCTCACAGTTCTTTCACCTGCTGATGTGAGGACTTATCTGTGCATGACATCAAAGACAATGTCTGACAAATGGCAATGACTCAAAGAGGGAAAAATGAGACATCACAGAAGCTGATATTTTTGTGCATTTCTGTAGAGGACGTTTAATCCAGCAACATGACTGCTCTAGCAAGGGATCACGCTCAAAGATATGGTTCAGAAGGAGTGCAGACATACCCTGCATTACAGTATGATCTGGCTGGAATTCAGACATTCTCTTAATGCATACCTTTAATCCCTGACAGTGAAGGTAAGGTTAGTTTGTAGAAGGAAGCAGCCACCTTTAAAAGTGAAGTCTAGTTGTGGGGCAGACAAAGTGACAAATCAGAGAAAGATTTGACAGAATGACTTGGAGATAGAATACACCCAACTCACAGGAGAGCAGCAAAGGAAGAGAGGCTACTTAAGAGCAGTGAGAGAAAAAAAAGTGTGTGGTGCGGTGAGTCGTGTGTGTGTGTGTGTGTGTGTGTGTGTGTGTGTGTGTGTGTGTATAGCAATTTTTCTGTGACAATTTTATGGAGACATGTTACAGAGAGAACAAACTAGACACAGATGAATATAGAACTAGCCAGAGAATGGGAAGGAGCCAGAAGATTAGAACAAATTGCGAAAGTTAGTATGAGGCCAGGCAGAGCAATTCAGCCAGAAGCTGAGAAAAGCCAGATTGCATTAGTCATCTTGGAAGATTATATTGTATGGAGGCTTAGAAGCTTCCAGGCCTAGGTCTAGGGATAGTTAGAACAAAGAAGGAAATGTTCTGGACTCAGCCCAAGTCATGTATTTGCACATCATAGGTACAGCTCTCATCTCATCCATGGAAATAAAAGTGACATTTATACATGTCATTTTTTAAAATCTAAATTTCTTTTTAAAATTTTTAAAATTTTTATTTATTTATTTGTTTGCAGTTTGTTTTAATTAGGCTCCATATAATGCCTAATGCCCAAGTCTATTTCAACATCAAACATCTTCCCTGTTTGAAATGTCTAGAGAGACCGGACCTCTTGCTTCACTTAGACCCCATAAACATACATCATGTTCCCCCAGTTGCCTCCCTTTGGCATCCCCCCAACCTCCTGTCAACATGCTACTCTGTCCCTGTGGTGTAGACAGTCCCTATAGAAACTTGATGAAATTAGGATTTGATGTGGGGCCAGGATGCTCCTCCAGGAAGCTGTGTGCTCTGGTTGGTGAGTGCATCGTATCGACCAGCACATTTGAGAACACCAAGAGTCACCATTGCCTAGGTCCAATACTCCACAAAGGCTTGGAGACAGCAGCAATCCAGTCCCTCCCTCTGTCCTCACTTTTATAGTATGCGATGTGGCATCTGGCCCTCTGCCTACACATTGCCCGCTCCTCACTGGTTGGTTGGATTTCCCCCTCTTTTGTCTGTCCTTCTGTCCATACCCTCCCAGCTCAGAAGCAGTACCACTTCATCTCTCTGGCCTCATCAGATGTCTTCATTGCTGGGAGGAGAGCATCGCGTCATCTCTAAGTTTGCACACACATTTGAAATATATATCCATTCCCAGCTATGGCTGTGTTTCCACAGCTTGATTTAAGAGCTTTACAAAACTAAATTTGTATACTATATATTTTGATCATGTATTTCCACTCCCTTAACTTCTTCAGATCCTTCCCACCTTGCCACCCACCTACATTTATATTCTTTCTCTTAAAAACTGGATATAAAAATAGGAAACAAAACAAACAAAGCAAGAAATAAAAACTCCACAGAAACACACACACACAAAAATAAAAACAAACAGGCAAACAAAACCAATAAGACAAAAATGGGAAAAATGCCAAAACAAAGTAAAAAGTCCACAAAAATATCATTGGGTTTGTTTTCTGTTGGCCAACTATTCCTATCCTGGGACAATTCATTGGAGAAAGCTTACTTTTCCCTTGGCTAGTGGTAGTTCATTGCAGATAGCTTCTAGATTGGGGTGGAACCCTGAGTCCACTTCCCCTTCTCAGTGCTGGAACCCTGTTTGGCTTGATTTTGTACATGTGCTGTGTGCTGCCACACTCTGTGAGTTCATATGTGCCTCATCAGTCTTTTTGTGTCTGGAAAAAATTGTTTACTTGGAACCACCCCTCACCTATGTTTCTTGTAATCTTTATGCCTCCCTTTCCACATAGAAACCTGAGCCTGGAGAGGAGGGGTTTGATGAAAATGGTCCTAAATTTGATGAGGATGTTCCATTTAGGACAGAGTGCTCCAAAGTCTCTCACTCTTGGCACATTGTCCAGTTGTGGGTCTCTGAATTAATTCCCATCTACTACCTGAAGAAGCTTCTCTAATGTGGGTTGGGCAAGACACTGATTAATATGCATAGCAATATGTCATGTCATTGCTATGCTCTTTTAGCAGAAGAGTAGTATTAGGTTTTTCCTTAGGCCCATGACATATTCTTAGGTTCTTGAAAGTTTTAGCAGTGTCAGGTATGGCTTGCTTCTCATGATTGGGCATTAAATCCAACTTTTAAAAAGTATATGGTTACTTCCAAAGCCTTTGTGCCTCTATTGCAGTAGTCTTGCAGGCAGTTTGCTGTTGTAGGTCCTAGGGTTTGTAGCTGAGTCATTGATTATTACTTTTCTCCTCTAGTAGTGTACAGAGTACCTTCCAGTATGATGAATGGTAGTCAGTAGGGATGAAGCTTCCAGTTAGGTTCTGGCTTGACTTCTCCATGTTAACTTGATATAAATGCTTTCTTCAACCAAGGGGCTTATCATCAGGGTCTGAGAGCAACTAATAACTTTGGCAATAGCCCGTGATGTTTGAGGGTGGGGTTCGATAAGATCCTTTTGACCAACAAATCAACAAGATGTAACCCATTCCTGGAACTAACTGGAGGTTTTACTTGGTGGCTTAAGATGTCTATTTGGGGCATTGTTTCCCTATTATTTTATGAATTCATTTAGATTCAAATGTGCACATATTTTAGGAAACTTCCACAATAGTGGGTTTCCATATAGTTTCTCAAATAACCTCTAGTGTTATTTAAAAACATTATATTCCCTCTCTACATTCTCTCCTTTACCCTTCTCTCCTACTCCCTCAGGGTAATAAAGACATATATAAAAGAATTAGGAAATATTCTTTCAATTTCTATTTTGCAGAATACTTTGAGGAGTATTGGCATTAATTCTTCATTGAAAGTTTGATAGAATTTTGTACTGACTCTGTTTGACCCTGGACTGTTTTTGATTGGGAAATTTAAAACTAATGTTTTTGTCTTACTAGGGATTATGAGTTTGTTAAATTTCTTAATTTATCTTGATTTAACTTTGAGAGACATATTATATATATTTGACATATATATATATACACACACACATATATATATATATATTTCTTTTAGCTTTTCCGATTTTGTGGTGTACAAATTTTAAAGTATGTCCTTATCAATCTCTGAACTTCTTTAGTGTCTGATGTAATGTTCCCCCTTTCATCTCTAATTTAATTAATTTGGATCTTTTCTCTCCATCTTTTGGTTATCCTGCCTAAACATTTGTCAATGTTAGTTTTTTAAAAATCAACTCTTTGTTTTATTGGTTTGTTCACTGACTTCAGCCTTCATGTTGGTTATTCCTTCTTATCTACTTTTGTATGTTATTTCTTCTTCTTGTTCCAGAGCTTTCAGTTGTGTCATTATGTTACTAATGTGAGATCACTTCAGTCTTTGTTTTGTTTTTTAATGTAGGTATTTGGTGCCATGAGTTTGCCTCTTAGAACTGCCTTTATTGTGTCCATAGGTTACATATGCTGTGTTTTTATTCCCATTCAATTCTAAAATGTTTTTAATTTCCTTCTTGATTTCTGTCTTGACCACATCTTCATTCATAGTGAGTTGTTCAATTTCCATGAGCTTGTATACTGTCTGCTGTTTTTGCTATTATTGATATCCAGATTTAATACAGGGTGGTCAGAAAGGATACAGAGTGTCACTACATCTTTCTTGTATCTGTTGAAACTTGCTTTGTGTCCTAATGCATGGTTAATTTGGGGGAAAGTTCCATGAGCTGCTGAGAAGGCATATTCGTGTAAGGGTGGAATGTTCTGTAGCTGTCTACAAGGTCCATTTGACTTATGTTGTTATTTAGCTACAGCATTTCTCTGTTTAGTTTTTGTCTTGGTGACCTGTCTGTCAGTGATAGTGGGGTACTGACGTCACCACTATCACTGTGCGATGGTCAGTATATTTTAGTTGTAGTAGTGTATCTTTTATGAACTTGGGTGCCCTTGTGTATAGATATTTAGAATTGGAATATACTTTTGGTGAATTTTTCCTTTAATAAGTATGTAGTCTTCTCTCCATCTCCTCTGATTAACTTTGGCTTGAAATCTATTTTGTCAAATACGAATTTTTTTCCTGCTTGTTTCTTGGCTATATTTGCTTGCAATACCTTTTGCTATGCTTTTACTGTGAGGTAATGTCTATCCTTGATGGTAAGGTTTGTTTCTTGGATGCATCAAAAAGATGTAGCCAATTTTCTAGCTCAGTCTCTTAGTCTTTCTTTTTTATTGAGGAATTGAGATCATTAATATTGAGAGTTATTAATGAGTAATGTTGACTGAGACCTATTACTTTGTGGTGGTATAGCTATCCTCCCTTTTGATTTACTGCTCTTGGATCTTTTTGTGCCTTGTATCCTCTTGTCTTTGTGGGATGGGTGCTCTGTTCTTTGGTTGCTGTTATCCACTTTAAATTTTAGGCAAGTTGCAGAGTTCCTGGTAGAGAGTGCTGCTGCAATTAGGTGGGTGCCACACAGAAATGGAAGTAAGCTAGGAGGAAAGGCTGAGTCTCAGCCCAGGATGGTCACTGGGGGTACCTGGTAGAAAATGTTTCCATGAGTCAGTGGCTGACACTAAGGAATGGAGATGCCCTAGAAGGAGAGGCTAAGAGAGTCCACAGAAAGGAGCTTGAGAGACCCTGTGTCTGAAGAAAGAGGTGGAATTCCCTGGGAATGAAAGAGGAGTGGGAGGAGACGCTCCTGCAGGCAGGCTGCAGCAGAACTAAGAGTCAGTATGGAAAGACGGAGGCTGATCTCCACTAGGTTTTTTTAGAAACACATGAGAGGAACATTCCAAGTTAGCATAGACATTCCTGGACAGGAACCAGTGATGTGTGTTTGGATGGAGTGTCTCTGATGATGTTTCTTTCAAGAACATTAAAAATGGTGGTTAATTAATGTGCCAGCGTCGGGTGATACCCAGAGGAATTCCCTCCCTCCCAGAGGGCTAGAAGAGGGGGTTAAGGATTGTTGGATGGATGACCAGGAGGAGGGGCAGTGACCAGGATGTAAAGTGAATAAATAAAAATAATTTAAAAAAAATGGTGGTTGAGCTTTCATCAGATAACAATCCTTTCAGAGGTGAATGAGAACTGAAAGATACCATAGAATATGTCTAAGTGGAAGCAGAAAACAGAAGAACATGAAGCTCCAGGCAGTCAGTGAGGAAAAATAGAGGAAAGCGGTCAAAAGCTAGAAGCCTGTGCTTCTGAGGTAAGTTTGGGGGACTGTGCTGGAAGGTTATTAAAAACATGACACTTCAGGAAGGTAACCCCATCCCTGTCTGTGCAGCAATAAACAGGGCTCAGCAAGTTCCCTCTGCTGCAGATTATTTTAGAGCTTATTGTTGTGTGGTCGCTCTCTGATCAGAAAGGGAATGCAGTGAGGGGCTGTTCTAGGGTGACCCTCACTTTGTAATTAACCCTCCTCATTAGTGGCTCACTTGCTTCTGATGGGCAGTACGCACATGTTTGTGGTTATGTAACTGCCAAGCAGGGCTGGGTGAGCCATTTGTTGGCATCCTAATTGTGTCCAATCAGAGGGAAATGAATTGCAGCAAGAAGAGTAATGAGCAGAGGAATACCCTGGCAGCCATCCACAGGCTCCACCCTGTCAGCTGCGAAGCCTGGCAAGTGGTGTTGAAGCAAAACTCTGTGGTAGACAGCGCCTGCTCCAGGAATGCTGAGGGGGCTGGGAAGGGGTTGGGCACAGGGAAAGAACACTTAAGCAAGAGAGAGGAGGGGGAATTCCAGCCCTTCCTTTTCTTATGAACTCTCATTTTTCTATCCTTTCTGTTTTACTTCTTCTGATCCCCGAGAACCTCCAATGATACCTCAGCCTCTATGCTAATCAGAGTTCTCTAAAGAGAGAGATAAGCAGGAGCTGGATAAGTATATATGTGTGTGTGTCCATACAGAAATGAATGAATATACAGAGATACATATACATATTATATGTGTACACACACATTCTATAGACTGTTCGTAGATCTAGATAGATCTGGTTTATTATAAGGTATTGGTGAAGAAGCCCCACAGTCTGCTATCTGTGAGACTGGATATCAGAAGATCCAGGAAAGCTGTGCTGTAAAGGGGAGGAGCAGTGTGCAGATCCCAGCCCCTGTGGTTAGCAAAGAATGGATTCACCTTCCTCTTCCCTTTTGGCACTTAGTGAATTGGAAGATGTCTACTCATATTGAGGGCCATCTGCTTGCCCAGTCTACCAAAACAGATGCTGTTCTCTTCCAGGAGCACCTCTGGCTATACAGGCATCCTATAGTCAGTTTGGTACAATGGATTCACCATCCTAGTAGCGATGTGAGCTGAGGAAAGCAAGGAGAGGGCAGGGCAAAGGACACAGAGGAAGTGAGTTGAAAGTAGATGTCAGCAAAGATAAAAAAATAGATAAAAAGAAAACAGTTTCGTTGAGCGTTTATCCTCCATCTGCTTGGGCTTACTGTGGCTGCTCCTAGTGTGGCAGCATAGCCATTAGTGGTGGCAGACCCTAGATTGCACGTGCCGTGGATGCTGCTCTGGGCATTTTAGCAACAGGAACTCCAGTGCTGACTGATGGCAGACATGGGAACTCAAAGCTGTAAGAGTGCACTACCATCTATGAGGGAAATTAGGAGGAATAAAAAATGTCATAGAACAAGATTGGCTCCCTATAGAAATGTCCTAAGAGTTAATAAAATGGACAGTTAGTAAAAGACAGTCAGTAAAAAGGAGTTGGGAATAGTACTGAGTCCATCAAGCCTCAGCCAAGCTGGAGAATATATGTCTTTTATTTTTTCTTTTCAGATTTTAGTTTTTTGGTTGTTTTTTTTTTTTGAGAATTTCATATATGCATGTAATATATTTTAATCAAATCTATCCCTCTCCTCTAATTCCTCTTCAATCTCCAATTCCTCTTCCAACTTAGTTTTTGTTGTTGCTGCTGAATCCACTGAGTCTACTTCATGCTTCCTGTATGTGCATAGTGTAAGACTGTCTAGGGCAGCATGAGGAAAATAGGCTCTCAGGGGCCTTATCTATGGAGAAAACTCTTTCCCCCTGCAGCCATCAGTTGTCAATAGCTTCTCAGCTACTGGTGGGATTTCATGAACCCCTCCCTGGTACATGATTGGAGTTTAGCCTGCTTGATTTGTGCGGGTCTTTTCCATGCATTTTTGGCTGTTGTGCATGCACATCCTGTCATGTCCAGATAGTACCGCTTTGCTGCATGTATCTACCACTCATGGCTCTTGAAATCATTCTGCTTTCTCTGCCGTGATGATTCCTGTGCTTTGCAGGGAAGACGTGTGATACAGAAGTCCCATTTGGGGCTGGGAACTCACCATTGCCTCTTATTCTCTGATTGACCATCTGTGGGTCTTCAATGAGGACCAATCTATGGGATGAAGATAAGAACTTAGGGAGGTGTTTACTATAATGTCCATTTATTGGTATTAGGTTCTTCCCTAGACCACTGGTTTTTGGTCCAGTTAATGGTATTAAGCATGAGTTCTGTTTTATGAATCTGGGCTTCAATACAAGCAGGAAGTGCTTGGTTACTTCTGTAACAATCATACCACTAATGCACCAGTGGGCATTTCTTGACAGGTCAGTCATATTGTAGCTCAGAGGATCTGCAGCTGGTTAAGACTCTTAATTACTTTCCCCATCCCAGTTGCATTCATAGAAACATCCCGCACTGTGAAACCTAGCCAGTTAGAGATAAAGCTTCTATATCAGCACCAGCTTTATTTCATTACGTCCTAGGACTCAAATGTGTGGGGTCTTCAGCAATAATGTATTACCATCAAGTTATGAACAACTTAAAAGAGATAACTCATACCTGGCACTGGGATTTTTATTTGATGGCCTATGCCATCTGGGACAGGTATTGCCCCATTGTGTGGAACTCCATTTAAGTTCCTCTAGAAGTGTATGTATATGTGTATGCGTGTGTGTGTGTGTGTGTGTGTGTGTGTGTGTGTGTAGAAAGTTTCTACAGCAGTGCCTTTATGTATGACATTCTCTAAGGGCATTATTGTTAGCTGTCCCTCCACATATTCACTCCTACTTTACCCTTACACCACCCCCCCATTTAACTCTTTTTGTTCTATTATTCTCTTTTACTCTTTATAGCACCTGCCTTACCTTGAAGCCTCCTTCATAGCCCCTTACTAGGTCCCTTCTGTTCCCACTTCAATTTATTTATTTATTTATTTATTTATTTATTTATTTATTTATTTATTTATTTGGTTTTTCCAGACAGGGTTTCTCTGTGTAACCCTGACTGTCCTGGTACTCACTCTGTAGACCAGGCTGGCCTCGAACTCAGAAATCCGCCAGCCTCTGCCTCCCAAGTGCTGAGACTAAAGGTGTGCGCCACCACCGCCCAGCCACCGACTTCAATTTAAACTAACAATTGGAGATAGCATCCACACGAGAGAGAACATGTGGTGTTTATCTTTCTGGGTCTGGGTTACCTGACTCAGAATGATTATATCCAGCTTTATCCATTTACCTGAAAGTTTCATAACTTCATTTTCCCTTACTTTTTTGAGGTTGTGTATGGGGGTTGGAGTCTGGAACATACATGTATAAGTATATGCATGTTTGGATGGGTACACATGTGTATGTGAGCACATGTGGTGTGTGTGTGTGTGTGCATGTGTGTGTAGGTCAGAGGCCAACCTCAGGTGTTGTTCTTCAGGTGTTGCCCACCTTATTTCTGACATAAGATCTCGTGTTGGCTTAGAGCTAGGCTGGTAGACAATTAGGTTCAGGGATCTGCCTGTTTTTACCTCTCCATTGCTGGATTGAAAAGCATGCCACCATTATCAACTTTTTTGTCTGTTTCTTTGTTTGTTTGCTTTGAGACAAGGTTTCTCTGAATAGTTCTGGCTGTCCTGGAACTCTCTGTAGACCAGGCTGGCCTCCAACTCAGAGATCTGCCTGCCTCTGCCTCCTAAAGGCTGGGATTACAAACATGCCACCTCTTCCAGCTTTGTTATATGGGTTCTTAGATTGGAACTTAGCCTTCAAGCTTAAAAGGCAAGCACTTTACCTACTGCACCATTGTCCCAACCAAAGAGGACACGGCTCTAATGTCCATGCCTTTGATTATAGCTGAAATAAAATAATGGGTTGATATAGGAGGGGTAATATGAGAGAGAGAGACAGAGAGAGACAGAGAGACAGAGAGAGACAGAGAAAAACAGAGATAGAGAGACAGAGAGACATAGAGAGAGAGACAGAGAGAGACAGAGAGAGACAGAGAGAGACAGAGAGAGACAGAGAGAGACAGAGACAGAGACAGAGAGAGAATCGGCAGTAAGCTTGGCTGGAGATCCTAATGGCCAGATTGGTGTCTGAGTATTCATGTTTGTGCAGATAAAAGGGCCTGAAAGTCAGACAAAGTTCTCTTGATCCAGAAAAATGAACCTGTTGTAGCAAGTATTCTTTACAAAAGTCTACCATGGCCAAATGAAAGGTTCATTAGGAAAATGAGCTTCTTCTGTGCTCATATACTCATTCTATAGGATGTCTGTATTACATGCCGATTAATAGTAATTTGGTTGTTCGTTTAGTAGCAAATATAGAATTGTGCAAGGAAGGCTGGGTAGGGAGGGAGTGGTGTTACAAGCTCTGAGCAAAGGAGAGTGACAAGAGATAAAACCAATGGGAAGGTAAGTCCTAGAAGGGATAGAGCCCTTACAGTGTGCTAAGGGACAGACCCTGCCTGAGGGCTGCTGTGGTAAGCAGGAATTTGATTACAAGGGACAGAATTCCCAACTTGAATAGCCCAAAGTCAAAAAAAGAATATATTAGTTTGGAATCTAAGAGAGGAATGAGTATCACATTCTGACATGGTCAAAGATGAGACTCAGCTCAGGACACCAGGGGTGGGATGTGGGGGGTTGGGGAGTGGGGGGTGGGGTCTGGAACATGGGCCCAACTTAGTACTTTCCCTTCCTCTTCTTACATTCAAGCTTCTGCCTTTCTTCCTGTACTCCAACTTCAAATGTTAGAGAAGGCAGGCCCCTATAGCATTTGAGATTCCCTGCACATAGCTTCCATCACTGGAGAGGAGCTTGCTACACTTCCTGTCCCAAGCCAGACACCTTGGAGAGGTTTGTTGTCCCTTTTATGTCAACTGTCCACTAGAAAGGTGGAGTAAAGCAAAGAATTCACCATCTCACCTGCAAATTTGAAGCCTGGGAGTTAGTGCAAGAATGTCTACTGCCACCATGCCTGCTGAACAATCTCTGACTTCCAAATCAGCATCCCCGGCTAAGGTATCCTCACACTTGAGAATAAAAAGTCTGGTTCTGTAAGAGTCAGTGATTTATTAGTAGGCATTGTATATAAACAGCTTTGAGAAAAACCTGGCACATAATAATCCTACCTAGGTGTTAAGAATAGATGTTGGTGTGTAAGGATTCAGTGTTGGATATTCATGGCTTATATTCAGGGTTCTTAGGTCCTGTCAAGGCAAGGGCAGCTTAAGCCCCAGCCAATACCTGCCACCCCTCATCTGATGCCTCTTATGTCTTCATCTCCAGTGACAGGAGTTTGATGGCTGTCAGGACCTCCTGTTAGTAAGTAATGGCAAGTGTCCTGCAGGAGCCACATTTTGCTGCTGTCACTCATTGCCAAACAATGTTAGACACTCAATACACAGCTGATAACAATGAGTGATAAATTAAAACTGACAGGGGAATTCTTTCCATTATTCATGCATCTCTATTTGAATAAGCTAAGGTTTGCCCACCAAACTTTTTGATACCAGTAACATCTCAGTGGATCCTCTAACAACAGCCCTGACAGGCAGGGTTTCAAACAAACATTAATTAAGTTTCTTAACTCCCTAGTAAATCAGTGCACCATATGGCAATTACAGGGGGGAAAAGAATAATTATGAGGGGTAAGAAATTTTTAAATGATTGCTTACTTTATCACAACATGAAGATCATTTGCATACATGCAAATGGGTATTTAGAATGTGGATAAGACTGAACAGCCTGGATAATGTCTAATGAGACATAATTCTATCCTTCCAAGGACAGACAGTCTTGGTCTGGGAATGCTAGGTCAGACTTTGATACTCTCAAGAGCAAAAGTCTGAGTTTATTTGCTGCATGCTGTCCCCAGTTCTTAGGCTAGCAATATCCCATCCGACATTCTAGGATAGTGGGCAAGTTCTATGGTTCACTGTCCAAAAGGAAAGCCACTAATGACTATGACAGAAGAACTGAAATTATTATATAATTTCAGTTAACTTAAGTAGCACACATGGTTTGAGTTTTTAGATAATGACTCATGTAATTTCAAAGCGGATACAAATGAGATATTGACATTATTAACCAGACTATAGCCTATTGCAGGGTACAGGTAGTTATCATTGTAAGTTGCATCCTTTTTTCCTCCAATCATTCTGTGTACGCCCATCATTCAGGGCTGTGCGACAGGCTAGCTAGCTTCATTGGGAAGTAGTGGAATCTGTAAGAGGTGAAACTTACTGAGAGAGTTTGGGTTGCTGGGACATGCCCTTGTAGGAGACTGTAGAGCCAGCCATGAGCTCTTTCATGTGCTTTTTCCTAGTGTGGCATGCTTCTACATACCCAAAGTGATGGAGGCAAGTGACCATGGAAACTACATAAAATGTAAGCCAAATAAATCTCTCCTCCCCTTAAGTTGGTTATCTTGGGTGTCTTGTTACAGAAACAGAAATTTGACTAGTTGAGAAGTAGTGAGAACCACCAAACACCCAGAATCCCGAAGGGAAACAAAATAAAGCAAAACCATCAAAGGCTGGAGGCTTCACAGTCCTCACTTAAAACATACAACAAAGACATGCTTACTGGCAACTACAGCCACAACAAGAACCAAAAGCCAGCTACACAAATGAGTAAAACAGAACAGAGAACATAGGAATTAATGTGTGCTCCTGGAACCAAGAAGGTGTGACAGTGATGTTGGGGAGATTGTAGAGAAAAAAGCAGTCTCTTCAGCAGATGATGGTGGACAAATTGGATATTCAGTACAACCAGATAAAAGCAGATTCCTGAAAGACTTGCAGGTAAACATATAGCTCTTCAAATGAGAGCACATAAAGACAGTCTGATCCAGTGGTGTGGGCAGCCATTTACATAGGACCTAAAAAAAAAACACAGGCAATAACAATGAACACAGACAGATGAAAAGCCATTAAACCAAGAAGTTTTGCATAGCAGAGGAATCTTAGCAGGGTCAAGAGATGACTTACAGGGTAGAAGAGTCTGTAGATAAAAAGGATGACAAGAGACTGACATCCAGAATATAAAGGGGACTCAAAAATATGAACACCAAAATCCCAAAACAATCAAATTTTAAAATGGACTTGGGAGTTTGACCTGCTTAGCAAGTTCTCGGCCAGCCAGGGATAGGTAGTGAGGATCAGTTCCAAGAAAAATAAGAATGAAATGGGCTCAAGGGGTTGGAGATATGGGCTCAGTGGATAAAGCACTATGTGAATGTGAAGGTTGGTGTTCAGATTCTAAGAACTCAGTTTAAAAAGTCAGGTTGCCATGGCAGCTGTTTGTGATCCCAGGGCTTGAGAGGCAGAGAGAGGCATGCCAGAGAAAGCTAGCTAGCCAAAGTAGTTGGAATTTATAAACTCTAAGTTCTATGAGACAGTTTGAACAAAACTGTTCTCAGTGGAGAACTGGGGAAGGTACACACAATAATCTCAGCTTTGACATGAATGTGCACATGCATGCATGCTAACCCCCTATGACTGTGAACATTCACACACACATGCATGCATGTCATACATACACACACAAAATAAAGTAAAGTAAAATAAAATAAAATAAAATAAAATAAAAACATGGGTTTAAGAATAGACACTGCTCACTTGGAGTCCCCAGGGCAGTGTTTCGTAACCAATCAGGATCAGAAGAGCTTACTTCAGATGTTGCAAAGTGGATATTCTGGTCCCAGTGAATACATGAAAAAATAATGCTATCATACTCGACCTCATGGGGATGCAAATCAAAACTATCAAGAGATAACATCTCACCCCAATTACAGTGGTTGTCACAAACAAACAAGCAAGCGAACCCTCACAAACCAAGAAATAATAAATGCTGGCAAGAATGCAGGAAAATGGTGAACCTCACACACAGTTATTCTAAATATGAATGAGTGTAGGTATTACAGAAACAGTACTGAGTCCCTAGAGCTAAAATTGAGACTTGTATATGATGTAGCAATTCCACTGCCATATCTACTCCTGAGATGCCTGGGGAAAGGAATCAGCCATGACTCAGGAAGACAAGCCCAGTGTAAAGAAATTTGAAAAGAGAGTTTGGAGTTTTCTCTGAAGATATAAAAGACAATTGTTTAAAGACTTGGAGTAGAGGAGTGACATCAGAATAATGTTCTAGAAAAATTCTACAGCATAGTGTGGCTAATGATTTAGAGGGAATGAGAATGGAGATAGGGCACTACTCAAAAAGACGAGCTGCTTTGTCCATCTTCCATGGCCAATTCTAATGCAGGGTGTGGCTGGCTAGGATGCAGTATGAGCAATGTCAGAATGGCCAGGGTGCAGGCCCTAGAGAGCCTTCAGGGAGAACAAGGGGTCATCTGGAACCACTTAAGCACACCATCCCTGGGAAGGAGAGACATGCTTGCTTAGGAGCCCTGCTTTCTCTTCCTTATCCTCCCTCTGTGGGCACCAACCTCTCCCCAGCTTGCCAGTACTGAGAAGGTGGTGTAGATGCCCAAGACCTGGATCAACCTTTCAGACTTCCCAGGTATCTGTAGCATTTACTGTCACGTGACATCGCTTGGGCAGTGCAGAAATATGAAGCAGGATCTGAAGAAATAATCCCAGGTGATGCAAGCCAAATAGTGTAGTCCCTGCTGAGGTGGTGGGAGGAGGAACAAGACTGTAGATGAGCCTATATGATTAATTGTTCCTTTGTCATCGTGCCTGACTCATTGAAGGCATGCTTAGCTGATAGGCTAAGTATTTGTGAACCCATAGTGATTAGGCAGCTGGGATTATCAGTCTGTTTTGTAAATTGCTTGCATATACTTCTCAGTCTAAAAGTGGTACCCCCACATCCAGGAATAGGAGCACAGCTAAGAAGAGATTTCAAGAAGACACATTGGACATTTGGATGGAAAAACATCTTCTTCCTCTTCCTCTTCCTCTTCCTCTTCTCCTCTTCCTCCTCCTCCTCCTCCTCCTCCTCCTCCTCCTCCTCCTTCTTCTTCTTCTTCTCCTCCTCCTCCTCCTCCTCCTCTTCCTCCTCCTCCTCTTCCTCCTCCTCTTCCTCCTCTTCCTCCTCCCCCTTCCTCTTCCTCTCCTTTCTCTTTCTCCCCTTCTTCCTCCCCCTTCTCTTCCTCCCCTTTCTCCTCCTCCCCTTCTTCCTCTTCCTCTTCCTCCCCTTCCTCCTACTATTCCTCCTCCCCTTCCTCCGCCTTCTTTTTCTTCTTTTACTCCTTTATGTTTTGAGACAGGGTTTCTTTGTGTAGCCCTGGCTGTTCTGAAACTAGATCTGTAGACCAGACTAGCTTCCAACTCACTATAGATCTGCTTGCCTCTGCCTTCCAAGTTCTGGGATTAAAGGCATGCACTACTACCACCTATTGAGGACACATGTTCTTAAATGTACAGTGATGTCATGGGAGGCAGTGGGTTCCTGCTGTTAAAGAGTAACAAAGAAGAAAAAACTGATTTTAGCTATACTTCAATAGCTGTTAGTCCTTCCTGGTCGAGAGAGTGTGGAAGAACAGAACCACCTATAGCATGGTGACAAGGAAGCAGAGAAAGGCTATGGGAAGGAGTCAAGCAAGCTGCATCTCTCCAGAACATGCTCATGGAGGTCTGCATTCTCCAACTAGGCCTTACCTCTGCTCTTCACCATCTCCCAAAAGTGATGGCATATCATGGATACACCAGGGGCTACTTCATCGCAGCAGTCCTCATGATCCATTTCTTTCTGGAAACCCATTACCCACAACCTGGTATGCTTCACTCATAATCTCTTGGGTGTTTCTCAATCTAATCAATTTGATAAATATGATTAGTCATTGCACCTGTTATCAAAGTTATGTCAGCAGAAGCTTGGTCACAGCTTGGGGAGGATGCTATAGGGGAAACAATACACAGAATAGATAGAGGGCTAGGGCACCGTCTACATTCTCTACCAAGTCATCTAAGTTGATATCAGCTACACTGTGGTAATGCTGTGTGTCAGGCTTAGGGAGAGTGGAGACATACCACAGAAGCATGTAATCCAGACTTTTAGAAAGTTGAAGGGACCACTGAGAAGCCTGTACAATGAGTAGGATCTAGTGTGTGAATGGGGGTTAGTATTGAGGGTGCAGACCACTCTGCTTTGTAACTTTTAAAGAAATCATCTGTCCTGATTGCCAGTGATACTGAAGTTAAAAGACCTTGACCTGTAGTCAATTAACAATTTCTGTCTTGGGATGAAATGCCTCTTGCTACTTTAGATATTTGACTTGTCTATTTTTTGTTTCCACATTCTGCCTGCCTGCCTGCTTGCCTGCCTGCCTGTCTGTCTGTCTGTCTGTCTGTCTGTCTGTCTGTCTCTCCATCACACACACACACACACACACACACACACACACACACATGAATATGGAGGTCAGAGGATGCCCTTAGGAGGGGTCCACATTTAAAGTGTTTTATTTTTTAAAAATTATTTTTATTATTTTATTTTTTATTTTTTTATTTTTTTTTATATTTTTTTGAGACAGGGTTTCTCTGTTTAGCCCTGGCTGTCCTGGAACTCACTCTGTAGACCAGGCTGGCCTCGAACTCAGAGATCCGCCTGCCTCTGCCTCCCAAGTGCTGGGATTAAAGGCGTGCGCCACCACCGCCCGGCTTTTTATTTATTTTTTTATGTCTTTATTTTATTATTTTATTTTATGTGTATGGATGCTTTACCTGATGCATGTATGTATATTACTTTCATGCCTGGTACTTGTGAAGGTCAGAAGAGGGTGCCTGATCCTCTGGAACTGGAGTTATAGATGGTTGTGAGCCATCATGTAGGTGCTTGGAATTGAACTTGGGTCCTCTGTAAGAGCAAGCAGTGTTCTTAATCACTGAGCCACTTCTCCAGTCCCATTAATTTATTTTTTAATTTGTGAAACAGGATCTTTTACTAATCTCCCAAGTTGTCTAGGCTGGTTGGTCAATGAGTCTTAGGGACTTGTCTGTTCCAGCCTGTCCAGCACTAGGATGACGAGTGTCTGTCACCACTCTATTCCGAGCTTCCCCCACCCCGAATGTGCACTCTTGGGTATCAAACACAAGTCCTTCTGTGTGCAAGGCAAACACCTTATAAACTCAACTATCTCCCCAGCTCATGCTTCCAAACTTTTAGATAGGATCCCCATCTATCAATTATTCCAGTTTTTTAAAAGCAAGGTTTAAGACATAGCAGTGTAGAAAAGAGAGCAGGTTCATGCTTTGCAATACTGATAATTTGATATTGAAGTCCTGGGGAGGCAGTGGGAGAATCATTACCAACAACTCTGATTTTCCTACTTCTAGGCATCTCCTGGGGATGACACTGCTCAGTCATGGACCATGACAAATCTTGCTTATTGTTCCCTGTGGAGCCTCCAGCTCCCTTGGATGGTCAGAAGTCACTGACAGGCACAGTTGGAACTTGACCATTAATGGGTAGAGAGGGTGGGAAATGAGAAAGAGATTTATAGGCGGTATTAAGGACCTCTTGGCATTTGGGGGAAAAGATGAAATCTTGTCCTGGTTTCTGTGGCCAAATTCCAGGAATATGCTTACAAGTTTGGGTCCTCTCACTTGAGTAATGTCCCCATAAAAGTTCAGTTAAGTGTTATGAGAACTGAAGCTCAGTTTTATGATTAACTAAACCTAACTTTATTTGCCATAATCTTTTATACTACAGGTTTTATGGGCACATCCAACACCCTTCTTTGTGGTTGTTTGAAAGTTTATCCTGCTTCAGTGTGCTGGAGAGAGAGCATGATACAAAACCATCATGGGAAATAGAGATAGACCATGAGTTCCAATGCCTGCTTAATTTTCTGTTTGACCCAGGTCACTTACATAAAGTCTCTGAATGTGTTTCACCATTTGCAATGGAGGGCCACATCTGTCTTATAGAAAGTTCTAGATACAGAATCTGACACAAAATACAGTATCAGTATTGGCAACAGGATCTCAGATGTTATTTTCCTTTAAATTTTTGTATTTATGTTACAGCATGGTGTTTTATGTGCATTTAGACAATGAAAGCCTCAGCATAGTTAAGAAAGTGTACCTATCAGGTCACATGATTATCCCCTTTTCTGTTTGA
The DNA here is from genome assembly GCF_008632895.1 of Mastomys coucha. Lineage (NCBI taxonomy): Eukaryota > Metazoa > Chordata > Mammalia > Rodentia > Muridae > Mastomys > Mastomys coucha. The sequence continues at coordinate 100,708,554 of NW_022196904.1, read as the reverse complement.
TCACAGTAACTAACATATACTCTTTTAGAAAAGAAATCCCCAACACAGTATAGTGTCCCAGTCCTCCCTTCAACTACCATTTTGGCTTCCTGTGAGTTCAGTTATCAATAGCAAACTGAGATAAAAAAATTTAGGAGGAAAATTTCAAAATAACGCATAATTCTTAAACTGTATGGCATCTGAGTAGTGAGAGGGAAGTCCTACCATGCCATTCCATCCTGATGGGAATCACGCCTTAGTCCAGTGCAGTCCCACTGTATATGTTACCTTCCACTAGATACTCAATGGCTATTCCAATCATCAGATCAACTGCTGAAATATCTGGTGCTTGTATCAAAGTCATACTTATTTTATTTATTAAGAGAAAGTATGCAAAGGAGTCACCAGGGTGTAACACCAAAGGGCAGATTAACTCTGGCTCTTTGTGGTAGTACTATAGCATGTCCACACATACACACACACACATACACTCACACACACACACACATACACATACACCTACACATACATACACATATACATACATACACACAAACATATGCACATACCCATACCCATACACACATACTTACACATATACATACACTCACACACATATACACACAAGCACACACACACACATACATATACACATATACTTACACATACACACACACAAACACATACACAAACACACACACATATACATACACATACACATGCACACACACACACATGCACATACACACACATATACACAAGCACACACATACACATACATGCCCACAAACACACACACACATACACATAAACACACACATATACATATACGTACATACACACACATACATGCACAAACACACACACAGACACAGACACATATACACATACACATACACAAACACACACACATACACATACATACCCACACATACACAGACACATATACTCATATACATACACATATACACAGACATAGACACATATCCAGAAACATACACACACATACACACATATACACACATGTACACACACATAGTTTTAGTCTATCCATGGTTTCCTCTAGAAATCTTGGGTCGTGGAATGTAATATATGTCCCATGGTTAAAGGAATGCTATTGAACCATTAACTGTATTTTTCATGCTGTCCAGTAGATCTCAAAACTCACGATACATACCTTGCTATTTTGCATCTTTTGACCTATATCCTCCATTTTTCCTGTTCTCACCTTACCATTCTTCTTTCTTAATAACTCTTTTTCTCTCTTCCCCTGCTTTCCAGTTCTCTCCCCTCCTCTGCCTTCACCAACTCTTCTTTCTCATTTTCTTCCTCTTCCTTTTCTTTTCTGAGACAAGATGTAGCTATGTAGCCCAGGCTCACTTCAAATTCCCAGTCCCCTTGCCCAGTGGGCTGGGACTAGAGGTGTGCACCACCATAGCCAGTTACGTCTCCATAGCCAGTTACGTCTCCATAGCCAGTTACGTCTCCATAGCCAGTTACGTCTCCATAGCCAGTTACGTCTCCATAGCCAGTTACGTCTCCATAGCCAGTTACGTCTCTCTAGGCTGCTATGCCTTAGGCTTTATGAAAGTTCGTTCCACTTGATGGTTATAAATCATAGTAAAATGAGGAAGGAAAAGGCCTTAGTCATACATAGTTTATGGTATGAAGAGGTATACCGTGTCTCATCAGACAGGAATTCTAAATTGACTCCAGACAGAATATACATCCTGTCTCTTTCAGCACCCATTTTCTTCTGAAGATTTGTGTAGGAATGGAAAAATCAAAAAACACATTTAAGCAGCCACATTCCTGAACAACCCTGGACATTTTCAGTGCTACAAAATTTTCATTTATAATCTTTGTTGGAAATATCATAGATTGGATGAGAGTTTTTCTTTTATACACATTATGCACCTCGGTAAGATGTTGGAGTTTCTCTAGATTTAAAAGATGGGCATGGAAGTAGAAGGGGAATTATCTGGAAAGTGGAAGAACTCACAGGATGGGGAGGGTGGACGGCAGAAGTGTTTGGGGATATGAATGTGATCGAAGTACATTGTCCTCATGTGTGAGATGTCATACTATAGCTAATTTTGTGCAATTAATATATTCCATTTAAAAAAAGAAAAAAAGTAGGTTCTTTAGGCTGTGAGGAAGCTTTCTAGTCACCATAGTAATGTGTGTGAAGGTGAGATGTGATGCTAGCACCATGACCACCAGTCTCCTGAAGGCCAGCATTCAGGAGGGAAGAGTTGTTAGGACCAGGTTTATTCAAGAGCAATCTTGAGAAAATAGGAGAGGCTATTGCCTCCCAGCTCCATCATGGTGGTTCCAATGTCAAAAGGCTTTCATAGTAAGGGAAGAAAGGAGCAGAGTTATGAGTGATGGGCAAAGTAGGTTCTCTCAACCTAGTTATGTATCTCCTTTTGGTCCTGTGTCAGGAACATCACAACAGATCTCCATGTCATGGATTTCTTAAAGCTACAGATATCAAGTCAAACATCACAGTAGGTTACACCCTGTGTTTACATTAAAGGCTTAGGAGAGATGTGATCAGCATATTGCCTGACTTCTGTGCATCTAGAGATGATGGGAAAAGAAAGGGACAGGAAGAGAACCAGGAGGAATAACAACTTCGTGGGATTCTGCCAAGGACAACTCCCAAAGAGCTGCCCTGTACCTTTAGTTCTCCTGAGAAACAAGCTTTGTAAGGAAATCTGGCAAGTAGAGGCTTGCTTAAGATGTAGCAGCAGGGTGTTCTCTGTGTCTGTCCAAGGCTCCCTCCTACTATGGTACTTGCAGAGGGTCACCTGCCTCTGTCTTGACCAATTGGCAGCAGAAGGATGCAGAGGATTTGGCTTCTCTGGTTCTTGGCCTTCCTGTGAGGTCACTGGTGCTAGCCTACCTTCACATGGCCTTGTTCTGCTAGAACAACGAACCGTGAGTTCACCGTAAAAACACACTAGTCCTTAAAAGGTGTGACTGGAATGAAAAGGCAAAGCCAACAGGGCTCCTGATAGGCTTCCACATGGCAGGGCTGCTTAGGCCAGGTAAGGCAGCATGGGGGGCAGGGTGGTGGTGGAGGATAGCTCAGAGCTATAGATGGCCTCTTGAGATGGGTTCAGCCAGAAGGTAATCGGGGGTTTGCACAGCAGCCAGGGAGACTTGTCACTCGGTAGCACTGCAGTTACCTTGACAAAGCAAGGCTGATTGGAAATTAAAATGTGTGCAGTCGTGTGGGGAGCATTTCCAAAAAGAAACAGAATCAACTTAGTGGCACCACGGAGACTCTTACAGCTGAACACCAGATGCCAGGATTTCTTAAGGAAGCCGCAAGGCTCTCATCTTTCTTGAAGCAGAAGATTCAGTGCTTAGGTCAGGGAGAGTGGAGCTATTTCAGGAGTCACTGTCAAACCTGGGCAAAGAGGTGTCAGAGGGTATATTATAACTAATAGAGAGACCTAGTCTGGGGATCATGTTCAACATGAGTCCCATCATTCTCTCTGCAGCTGTGTGTGTCATCCATAGTGTGTGAGGTGCAACGTTGAGTTCTTCTTCTACCCAAATCATGTGTGTGTGTCTGTGTGTGTCTCTGTGTGTCTGTGTATCTGGGACCACATCATTCAACATAGCAAAAGGAACTTACAGACACCATTAGGGGAGGTGAGGCAGCAAGATCAGCCTGGAGTGCTTAAGCAGCTCTCATGAACCTGCAAGTGCATTTCAAGAGGAACTCAGAAGGAATACAAGTCAGGAAAAGGAGATGGTACCCCAGGCTGGGGCAGGAAGCTGGAGAAAAGCACAATGAACCAGGATCGTGGTAACCTTGGAAGCTGAAGGAGAGGAAATGGAAGCCATTGAAGCTTCCGGCCACTGAGCAGCCTGCCAGCCTTTTGGTTTCAGACTTCTGACATCTATAGTGGTAGAAATGTATTTTTACTATTTTAAGCACTTAAGTAATTTTGTTTTACCAGGTATAGGGAACCAACCCACAGGCATATATATATATATATATAGTGATAACAAGTTAGTAAGATTCAAGAGTTAGGAAATTCATGTATATACTAATTTTAGTGTGTACTTATTCACTAAGTAATGGGTTTCCCAGTGACATTTCCTTCAGCTCTATGATGCTCTCTGATCTTATCGCCACCCCCCCCAGTGTTCTCTTGTCTTCCCCCTCACCATTTCTCTTCCTTTTCTACATCATCCCCTTCTCTTTTCATGTCACATATGCATCCGTAGTTAAGCATATTGTATAAAATGAAGTCGATATGTAGATAGGATTGTGGGTATGACTAATCACTGTGCTTTCCCCGACTAGACTTCCCAGTGCTGTGGCTTTGGGCAAGACACCAAGTTTCTTGTTCCTCAGTTCCCTCATCTCTTAAATGATGATGTAGTGTTGTTTCATGGGCCTATTGTGAAGATGAAGTGAGATAATAGATCCCAAACACACCAGCACATTAGATAATATTATCCTAAGTTTTCAGATGAGAAAACAAGTTGCTCCTTATGACTATATGGCTGCAGTGAAGTGGCTAGGGCTGGACCTGGGCAATCTAACTCCAGAATGGTCTAGTACCATCCTGCCTTGTTACATGAAGGGATTTTATTAAGGTGCTGGAGAGATGCCTCAGGGGTTAAGAGCACTTGCTGCTCTTGCAAAGGACCAGAATTCAGTTTTCAGGACCTGTGATTGGCAACTCACAACTGCATGGTTCTTTGTATATAGGGGATCTGATGCCCTCTTCTGGCTTCTGTGGGTACAAGCACACAAATGCTCATTCATTCATTCATTCATTCATTCATTCATTTATATTTTCTTTCTCACACACATGCACATACACACACATTTAGATACACACAAAAAATAATTAAAATATTTTTCTAAAAGGGAACGTATTCTTTCCAGCCCTGAGTTCTTCTTACATGCAACACTGAGACCTTATTAACTATTTTGTATTTACTCTTGTAGATATGCTCATATGCACATGAACAACATAGACATCAAGGTAAACAACAAGTGATAGCATCATACAATGCATATACTTTTGTAATTTGTACAATGAACATTATTCTAAATGTAGAATACATACTGATTTTATGTATTTAACTGAAGCTAAAATGTCTGTTGACCACCACCATTAATCTTGATTGCCTGTTAAGATAACCACCATCTGAGTTCATTGCATCCACTTGGGTCTTACTTCGAACATCTTTGTACAGATGCCATATACATGAGCCTGCAGTTACAATGGCCTATCATTTGAGTTAGAGTCTGCCCTCTTATGCGGTGGTATTATGCTCTAAGAATTATTCCGAATCTTGGCATTGTATCTCTGAGATCTATCTGCACTTCAGAATGCAGTGATGCTACAGACCTCATACTTGCTGAATTGCACTCTGCTGCATTATATTTTCCTATTCCATTATTGGCGGACCTTTGGGTCATTTTCAATTTCTTGCTATTAAAACGCTTCAATTAGCTTTCTTATCCAGGCTTTTCCTGTGCATGTGAAAGTAGTTCCCTGGGTAGCAATAGGGATGAGGAAATGCCAGGTCATAGGGTAGGTACCTTTACAGTTTTAATAGGCCATGGCAAAGACTCCTTGAAAGTGGCTCTCCTCATTTGTATTTTCTTCCAGTAGAGTTGGGAGGCAGGGCTTTTCTATCTATAAACCGCTAACACTTCATTTCATCAGTGTTTACATTTTTGCAGATTTGATGAGGGAAAATGGGATCCTTTTGTTTTTGTTTGCATTGGTAAACCTTTGTGGTGACTTTTGAGCAATTTTATAAGCTGCTACTTTGGTCTTCTCTTCAGATCAGTTACTTTCTTGTTGTTATGATAACATGCCTGAAAGAAACAATATAATGGAGGAAGAGCTCTCCTTTGAGGGTGAAGCCATGAGGGTGCGTCATGTTTGAGCTCCCCCTTGAGTGTGAAGTCCATCATGGCAGGGATGGGTTGGCAGCAGGAGTGGTCCATGATTGTGGTAGTGGAATTGTGAGACAGTTTGCCTAAGTCTCAGAGAACCAGGAAGCAGAGAGCCAGGCAAGAAGTTGAGCTGGGTTCTACTCCTCAATGTCCACCACTATGACCCACTACTTCCAAATAGATCCCACCTCTTAAAGGTTTCATGGCCTCTCTAAATAATGCCTCCATCTTGGGGATAAGAGCTCAACATATGACCCCATGGAACACATTTATAGCCAATAGCAGTTTGAATGTGAACTGTTCCTCACGTATGCATATGGTCTCCAGATGAGGGCACTGTGAGGGAAGGTTATGGAACTCTAAGAGGTGGAACCTTGCTGGAGGAAGTGGCTTACTGGGTGTAGGGCCAGAGCAAAGGGGAAGCTACCATGTGTCCAAACTATGAAAATCTCATCCTGAGACTGGTAGGAGTAGGATTGTTTCCTCCTTGCTCTGGGCCCGCATGTCCCAGCACATGCAAGCAGTACCACCCTCACTTCTGCCGCACCTGAGGTAGTCACGTAGCCTGGTGGCCAAATTACAGTTTAAATTTCCTCTCTATCTATAAGGACATGTCCAGCAAGCTCTGGAACTTCTCATGCACATGAAGCATTCCCAGCACCTCAGCCCCAGCCAGTGATGTACATTGACCCCTAAAATCCCTTCCTACACCCCAAGGCTTAAACAGCCCCTGTTAACTCCAATAAAAGAACTGTTTCACAGAAATTCAACTCTGGAGAAGGTTATTTCTTCCACACTCATGTCAGCGACATCCTTTCTTACCCACCCTCCCAGCTAAGGTTCATCCTTTCCAGTTCAGCCCAGAGTACAATGCCTGGATACCCCAAGGGCAGAAGCAGACCTAGGCTGACAACTGGGAATGGAGCTGAGGTGAGCAGCCAGCTTTCTTCTCTTGTTGCCATGCCTCTCTGCTGTGCTGGATGGTATCCCTTAAAATGGTAAACAAAACAAACCTTTCCTTCCTAGAGACGCTCTGTCAGGTGTTCTGTTGCAGTAAGACAAGAGGAGAGATGGGTACGGTACGTCTAACCGTTGGCTTCTGTGCTTGCCCTAATTTCTTGTTTTGTTTGCTCTCTTATGGTTTGTAGGATCCTTAGCCCTTCTTTCTGCCTGAAATCACACAGCTCCACCAGTGGTTTTTGTCAGTGGTTGTATAGAATCCAGAATTGCACAGTGCCTTCTACTGACATCTGTACCTGAGGTTTGGACCACAGCTGCTCTTTTCTGTGTTGACTGTGGCTCATTCCTGGACACAATGGTGGGGTAAGTCATTGTGAAAGCAAACAAGTGGCCTGTGAATCCAAAACACTTAGTATGTGGCTCTTCCTAGATATGACAGATAAATTACAATTTAGCAATTTCTGTTGGGACCCTTGCATAGGTCACTTCCCATTTGGTACTGTGAACAATTCTGGAGTTACTGTTGTTGCTCACAGACATCTTTCTCTGTCAATTGCTTCAGTGGATTGGAGCCCTTAACATGGACTTGCCGACACACCATAGTGCTGTGTTGGTGACACTTGCTCATTTGAATGGTGACACATTTGAATTGGAGAATAGTTGGAGGAATTTCACTGGAATAGTGGCTACATTACACTGTGTTGTGCTGTGATGGCCAGGCACTGTGCTAGTTAATAGTTGACACATATTATGTCATTTAATCCCCTCCAAGAATCTTGAAATTACTCTTAAGAACTGCTTTTGAACAGATTTTGAGAATTTTATACATGTATGTAATGAAACATGATCATATATACTACTATTCACCCCTCCTGCTCCGTCTGTATCCCCCCAACACTTTCTCCTTCTAACCTCATGTTTTCTTTTTTCGGTATCTAAACCACTAAGTCCAACTAATTCTGCCCATATATGCATGGGTGTAGGGCTGCCTACTAGAGCATGGGAAACCTACCAGTGGCCACACTCTCAAGGAAGAATGATTCTCCCTTCCCCTAGTAGTTATTAGATGCTAATAGTTCCTCTGTGATAGGTAGACCCTGTAGGTTACCTCACTACCTATGAAGGAACTATGGCTGCCTTGGTCTTGTGCAGGTAGCCATCTCTGGTGTGAGTGGTAGGAGCACTAGCTATACCTGTTCAAAAGAAAACCTTTTCCAATACTCTTCCCCATCCCCTGGCTCTCACAGTCTTTCTGTTCCAGGATGAAGCTTTGCTTTTCCTGAGTATCCTGAGATTCAGTGATTCTAAGTAGCTGGCCTATGTATGTAAGACTGATTGGTGAAGAAGCCAGAAGCCCTTTCTCTGTCTCCAGATGCATGCTTCCCCCCTCATCTTTATGCCCACACAGTGTTGTCTCTTGGTGCAGAGGCAGGTCTGTCTGCAAACAGTTGGCGTCATGCAGCCTCCCAAGTACTGATCTTACACATTTGCTCTCGGTTCAGTGAGCAGGTAATAACATTTGTAATTAATGCAGTAAGTTTCTATATAGATGCATTAGAGCAAGGTAATTTTACAAACTCCTAAAAAGCTTCTGGCTTTCTTAAGGAAGCTAAATATTTCTTTTGCATTCGTAGTTATACGTCTATAAATAAAGTACAGCTGTGGTGTAGTGGAGTGAACACTGAATTTAGAATCTGAAGTTGGGGGAATCATGCTCTCTGCATCCTCCAGAGGCTGCTGTGTGGCTGTGGGCAGGGTTCTACTCTCTCTGTGCCTTTTCTCATTCACAGGATTGTGAAGATCAGTGCGGATGACTATGAAACAGCAGCCCCAGGCCTGGTGTGTGATGGAAACATAACCCGAAATTGTTCTTGTGCTCTGAGCATATTTCCAGAAAGAGATTCAATCTGATAAGCCCCGACACACTTCAGAGAGCTTGATTAAGACTCAAATTCTGTTCTCTGAGACCTCCAAAGTCATACTCTTGAGAAATGGCAGGTGCCTTACTGCCAAGATTGTACCCATTGCCTGTGTCACAGAAAGGAGAAAGGTGGTGTAACCTGTCCTGGCACTGAAACATTGTCACCTGTGTTTTGTGCTATTTTGCACATACAGAGTTTTGCCACTAATAGACATCAATTGATGGAACATTTCCTACACACTGCCAAGGATCTCAATTAACTATCACCATAAGGGTGATAGACCAGTACTCCTATCTCTGTAAGACTTTAAATGACTGACATGAAGGCTAACAGGTTGTTAGGAAGGACCACATTGAGTAGGTAGGAAAGCCAAGAGCTACTTCCTTACCTCCTGAAACTTTAACCTGAGCCAAGCTCCATGCTGTCTTTACTCATTAGCTATCTTGTTTCCTTGCTAGAAGTAGGTGCTTATGGGCAGCTGCAGGCTTCGACTGGGAGGACCTGTCCTCCTGGTACATAGCACATTAAGTCTGGCCAGTGGTCCATGATAAGTGCTCCTCTCAAAGCACCAAGAGGGAAAGACCGGGCTTTCTGTCCTGCCGTAGTCACTGTATCTGCCTTAGACATCATAGTATTTTTCTAGATGTCCTAGGGAGCCTCTGCAGACTGAAAGATCCCGCCATCTTTCTGTGAGCACTGCCTCCCCTCACACACAGAGGAGTCTGTCACTCAGCTCTGCAGAGCCTTTGTATTGTACTACCACCATATAGCTCTGTCTCTGACACACGCTGTGGCTGAGATAATTTTTTTTTCTGTTTTAGCTGCCTTCCGACCATCTTGTTCACAATATAAGCTCCAAATGGCCTGGAACTCGTCTTTTATGGCCTTTGCCAGATTAAACATTTAGAGCATAATACACTGGCTTCAACAACAATTGCACAGCCTTCCAACCAAGCAACATATTGATTTCAATTTAGACAATCACACACATTTTCAGGTCTTCAGAGAAACTGGGATTTTAGATGGTCAGGGGTTCATAGCCCTGCCAGTTTCCCATTTGGGGCTGGGAGAGCCTGGTGGTCCTGAGGTGGGGAACACAGGCCTCCGTTAATGCTCTGTATTTTCTTGAATGGAATCAAGAAGAGTTTAGCCTCCCTGCTGAGACTACTGCAGAGTAACTGGAGGAAGGTCATGGCCATGGGAAGAAAGGCCTTAACTCACCATCTTTCTGGTGAATGACACATGACATTGGGCAGGTCATTTCTCTTTTTAGTCCCCAGGCTTCTCACTAGTATTTGGGTAATGAGGACATTTAAATCACAGAGCAGATGTGCCTATTAATGAATCAAGTGCTAGAAGATCCTCACTAAAGTTTTAGTTGCTAAAATTGAGCAGCCTGCTAAGGCCCTTGTTGCTTTGTTGTTCTTGTTGTTATTGGTAAGCAACTAATCAGGACAGAATATTTCAATGTCCAAGCAGATTTCTTCTTTCTTCAAGTAGATCTTTGTTCATCCTCCATTGCATGAGGGGAATGGAGCCTGACATTTTGTGTTTGGGCAAAGATAGTGACTGTGGTGGCTAATAGTGATTGCCAACTTGACAGCATCTAGGATCACTTAGGAGGCAAAATTTTGGGCATGTTGCATGGGAGTTTCCAGACTGGGTTAACAGAGGTGGGAAGACCAACCCATGTGGGCAGCAGGGTTCCCCATGTGTCCATCCCAGGGGCTGGAGTCCTGGACCAAATAAATATGGAAACAAGAGTGGAGTGCCAGCATTCTCCTTCCTCTGCTGTCTGACTGCAGATGTGACGTGACCAGCTGCCTTACACCCCTGCTGCTATGGCTTCACAGCACACTGGGCTGTGCCATTGATATGCAGCAGCATAAGCCCTTCCTTCCTTAACTTGTTTTTGTCGTGTGTTTTGTTGCAGCAACAAGAAGGTAACTAATATGGGGACTGTTGATTGACAGCTTCATCTGTTAACCAGTTGCAGGAATTTAGCCACAATATCAGACCCAACCAGAGCTTCATATACTCATAACACATGCATGTGGAGAGATCCTCATGCTGTATAAGGCTCTGTATGCAGTGCTATAATGTCATTGCAAGTAGTCAGCGCTCATGTTTAAGGTTCTCAACTGCAAGGGTGGAAGACAGGCACACAAAGCTAATTTCCTTGTAACGACGATCTGATAAATATTCCTAGAGAGCACCCACAAGGCTAGGGAGAGCTGTCTGAGCCTCCTTATTCCCTTTAAGTTCACTAAGTTGCAGCTCCCAGCCCAAATTTGCTAGGGGCTGCAACTTAAACCCAGCAGCTTAGGCACGCCACAAGAGGTTGTGTCTTAACTTGTAGAAGAGGTCACATCAACATGTCATCAGGGAGTAGAGGCCAAGAGAGCGAGTGTTCAACCTCAGTGGTGTTAGCCCTCTGTACTGTGAACTTCCAAAAGCCCAACCATATACCCCATGGGGAGGCCAGAGCACGTTGCAGAATGTCTTTAACTTTAATCTCAGGTGTGGAGATGTGGGGCTGCTTTGACTGTCCATAGCAGTGGACTATGATTTGTCTCATGCTCTAACAGAGGCATGGTTTTGCCAGCTGCAGATAGCTTCTGTGATTGAGTGTTCAAGTTGACCAGACTGCCATCATGGCAGCTGGTCGTGTTGAACATTTCATAGGCACTCCCTGGAAACTTTAGTCCAGTTATGAGGACAATTGTGACCACACCTGCCACAAACACCATGGCTTCTGTCATCCAAGGCCTGATACAGTTATAATGCTCTAGACAGTTTGTACTGGCTCCAGGAGACTTCATTTTGGCCAAGACAAACTGGTACTCCCTAGATGATCTGTCCTGTGTTTTTCTATCAGCCAAGGTAAGAGCACTTTCCCAGAGTTTCTTTGAAAGGCCTGTGATCAGACAACCGGTAGACTATGCATACGAAAAACTTAGTCTTCCTATGAGGTCACTCTCCTCAACTTCTTCCAGCCTTTCCCTAATTCAACCACAGGGGTTCCCGACTTCAGTCCGTTGGTTGGGTGTCTGCATCTGTCTCAGTCAGCTGCTTTGTGGGCCTCTCCTGAGGACAGCACATAGGTAGACCATCAGTCTCAACTAACCAGACTTCCAAGGTCAGCCACCAACCAGGCAGCATACACTAGCTGGTATGAGGCCCCTGACACATATACAGCAGAGGACAGCCTGATCTGGCTTCAGTGAGAGAAGATGCATCGAACTCTTGAGAGGCTTGAGGCCCCAGACAGTGAGGAGGTAGGGACATCCTCCTGGAGACAGTGGGGAGGAGAAATGGGATGAGGAACTGTTGAAGGGTGAACTGGGAGGGGGATAACAACTGGACTGTGGGAAAAAAGATTAAAGATAAATATTTTTTAAGAAAATTAGAAAAAAAGAGAAAAACAGTCTAGACTCAGAAGCTGTGAAGAACCATGTCCTACCCTTTTCTTGCCAATGCAAGCAGCAGATTTGTCTCCTCAGAACAGTCTGGAGACTTCCCCTCTGTGCTCTAAGGCCTCTTTATGCTAAACGTTAGGCCCTGGAAAGAGTGTCTCCCATGCAGTGCTTGCTCAGAAAATTACCGTTACTGTGGCTAGAGTGGGGTGGACTGGTAATACTGCTAGGTCCGCGTATCAGCCTCAATTAGCAGATGGTGAGTGACCCAGACTGCAAGTGCCAGGCTCCATCAGCAACTAGAAAGTGGCTGGAGAGTCCCAGAGAATTATTAGAAAGGAGGGCATAACAAGGTCTGTAAGAGCTAAGAGGATGAGAGATGGAGGGGCACTAAGAGACTGCAAAGAGCCCAGACACCAAAAGCAGGAAGCTGGAGAAGGGCTGAGTAGAAAATTACAGACTCTAGCCACTCAAGAGAACCCAACATCCCTCACTGCTGAGGACCCTGACAGCTGAAGCTCTGAGCTGTAACACTGGCCATCAGGTCCTGAACCTCAGGCACTTAGAGCCTCTGGCTGGAACACCTGGTTTCTCAAGACTTTTCGTCCATCAGCTTTCACCTTTGAAAATCTAGGGCAGTAAGGATCTAATTTTTAGGTCCTGGAGTCATAGGCAGTGACTCTCAGGGCCTAGAGCTATAAGTCTGTGAATTTGAAAGCCCAGCCCACAAGCCTGTGGAGTTCAGGACCCCCAAAAGGAAGTGAGCTGCTCTTTGTAGGCTTATGATTTCCAACCGCAGAAAGCAAAGCACCTTTGGCTGTTTTGTGGGCAGTCCCTTATGCTCCCCGTGACCCTGTTTTCTTATCCCTAGAATGGGGATGGCCATCTTAGTGGATCAGATTGCTTTGAGAATTAAGAGAATGAATGAATGAATGAGTGAATGAATGCACACAGGCCTTAAAATAGTGCCAGCCATACTCTGAACATGAAAGCAACACTTGCTATGGCACCTTTCCCCATACACTCGGCTGTATGTAGCTTGTGGGGTTTCTTCATATGCATTTTCTTGTTTGCCACTATCCCTTGTCTTCGTTAACTGGCCTCTGCCTTAGACTCTTCCAACTTCTCCCTGGCTGACTCAGCTCCCCTGACCCCCCCACCTTGGTTCAGAAATCTCACGGAAGCCTCCTATGATGGCCTGGCTGCACCCCTTTTCACACTTCCGTCCTTTCAGTCCCTTCACAGCCAGTTCTCCTCACACGTTCATGGAGACAGGCTGACTCTTATTCATTTTTAAAAATTGCCTGCTGCTCGCCTGGTGACGGGTGTGGAGAAGCAATGAAGTAAAAGTTTGTGGGCTGGAAGACATCACAGCACTAACAAAGCCCTCCATCAGAGCTCGCTGCAGACAGATCCATAACACCTTTCTCTTCAAAAGTGTTTATTCTGAAACCAAGAGGCCTGTACTCAGGGTCAGCTGTCAGACCCGAAGTCCGTTACTCATCCGGCTGGGAGGCTGTCACAGGCAAGTCCTTGGCCAAGGTCGCCTAAGGTAGGATAGCTAGAGGGAGAACAGGGGAGACAAAGTCCCAGCTAGGTGAACATTCTACTCTGCTGGCAAATGACCTCTTCCTGTCCCACTCTGTCCCATCTGCTTCTGGGAGCCTGGGAGAGTACCAGAGCCTCATAGGTGGCAAGAAGCTCAGGGACCTGGGCTCAGGTGGCCAGGATACAGCTGTGGGCTTCTTTCCTCTTCCTGTTAGGTGGCAATATTATCAGGCCACTGGCATAACCTCCCTAGGAAGGAAGGCATTGCTGGGTGAGCAGATCACACCACCACAGGGAAATGGCTCCCTACCTTGGGTGCCTGTTGGAATCACCCAGGAACTAGAATGTTCTCTGATCTCTCCCATGCCAGGCAATATTTTGCAGAATGTGTGTTATTAGAAAGGCAGGTGGTGGACCCAAGCCTTAGTAACTTTTAGAACTGACCATGTAGTTTAGTGTGCAGTAAAGGTGGAGGACCTCTGCCTGTGGGGCTGGGTGGGAGGCAGCATCAGCATCTAGTCACACCCAAGGCCTCACGTGCTTCCTCTTAAGAATGAGCTTCAGAACCAGCTGCTCTTCCTCCCAGTGTCTTCTCTTCAGGTGAGACGCCGGCAAGAATCAGATCCTCTCTGCTTGTGAGTAGTAACAGGATTTTCCCCCATGATAATTCCATAAGCAGACGATCACATGATGTGGTGTGTTGGGTGGCACTGTCTCAAGCAGCCAATGACATTCATTTTCCATTGAGAAAACTAAAATTAGAGGTTTGTGATGTTCTGAGAGTCTCCAAGGCAGGCTGGCGGAGCAGAAGTGGATGTCTATGTCTGGAAACAGCTGGAGGCTTTACTTAGCCCAGTTTTCTGCTGTTCCTGGATGTGAACAGACACTGTTGGGTGCTTGTCTTGGGGGAGGGGCTAGGAGTAGTTGATATATCTGAGGGGCCCGGCCGCTTGCCGATGCTTCCTTCCTCCTCCGCTCTCCATTCTCCTTCTTCCATCTTTCTCTTCTCTCCCTCCTCCCCACCCCTCCTTTCCTCTTTCTTTCTATTTCCTTCCTCTCTCCATTCCTTTTCTTCCTTTGTTTATTTTTCTTCCTGAATAATGTGAACAAAATGTATAAAATTATACATGTCAGGGAATCCACTATCAAGTAGGGAAGATAGACACCATGAATATGGAATTATAAATTATGAGCAGGGTACCCCAGGGAAAATTTAACCTTTTACACTGGATGGAGAAGGTAAATTTTAATCTGCTCCTACAGAGTCGGAAGGAGCCAGTCATTTGGAATGGTGGGAAAGGCTTTCCTAGGCTGAAAGAAAGCATGGGCTAAGGCTGCATGATAGGAAAACACTTGTTTTCACTTTAATGTCTTTCCAAAGAAGATTCCTTGGTTCCCTGCTGTCTGTCAGGCTGTATGCTAAGAGTAAGAATGTAGAGAGATGGATTAGTGGTTAAGAACACTGTCCTAGGGTTCAGTATTCAACACCAAGATGGCAGCTTACAACCATCATAGCTGTAGACCTATCGGATCTCATGCTCTCTCCTGGTGCACAGACATACACACAGACAAGACATCCATATCCATAAAATATATGGGTAAATCTTTAAAAAGAAAAGCTTGTAGAGACAAGATCTGGAAGCTGGGCTGTAGATCAGTGGCAGGTCACTTGCCTAGCATGTGCTAAGCCATGGGCTTAAAACCTAGTCTCATGGGATGAGATCTGGACACAGTGCAGATATGGTCCCAGCTATGCATGTCCCTGGCAGGTGGATTCAAGAGTGTGAGGCCAATGTGGACAACATAGCAAGACCCCATGTCTTCCAAGAGATGATAGAGATCAATAAGGCATGCTTCCTATGTTCTCAAGGAACTCCTCGTTCAATGGGGTTTATGGCATGTAAGAAATAGCAATAAGCAAAGTTCAGCAGAATCCTTGGGAGAGAAATTCACTTATTTTCAGTGTGTGAAAAGGTATGTGTGCATAGGGTGGTCACAGGTCTCAGCAGACACAACTGACGTGTGAAAGAGGGCAGTTGCTCACCGGCAGCTGCAGAAAATTTTCTGAGGACTCTGTGAGACATTGCCCTAGTAACCTGGATTTGCAGATCTACAGTCAGTGAGGGTCAGAGTACTTGACAAGCTGAGTGAGGCCAGAGCTGCAGAGGAAAGCAAGTGAGGGGCTTGTGACTGGATTCTGAACTGCCACATGAATGACATAGGGGTCTGCTTTGGGTTACCAGGCAACAGGGGTAACTGTGTTCTCAGATGGGACCTTGGTATGCTTCTCTCTTTCTCAGCCCAAGTTAGCTGTGCCCGAGTTCAATTCATGCACAGTGGGGCTCCTGGGTGCCCAGGCATCGGGTGGTTCTTATCTCCTGGCATTTATGCACAATTGGCACTTCAACAAGAGCCTTTGATGCTACAGTCCCTCACGTCTATTCTTCCTTTTCCTGGGGGCAAAACCACTTTCCATATTGCTGCCTATGAATGGAGGCCAGGAAGAGGATAGTGACACAGAAGATGTTGCTGTGCTGCAGCCTGAACACACCTCTGCAGGATGCCCAAAGGGCTGGGGGCCGGGTACACGTGCTGATCCTCTTGCCCACCAGCTCCAGAGGCTCCCAGTGCTTTGCTGCCACTTCCTACAGGTGGCCTTGCATATGTACCATAGCTGGTGGTTGTTGGGACCAGGTAAGAGGAGTGTACAGGTTGGAAGAGTATTGTGAGCCATGTTGAGATTTTGAACTTCATCTTTGAGATGAGGGCGGGGGAGGATTTCCAGCATTGGGGGCAGGGGTGGGTGGGTCATGATGGGTTGTGTATGTCTAAAGCGCTTTACTATTGAAAGCTAAGGAGGACAGGCTGTGGAGGAACATTGAACTTCATAGGGACGTTAGCTCCAAAGGGTTTGGCATGGGAGGGTTGTCTCTTGTGTCTTCTTCATCATCCTCAGATTCTGTAATATGGCCAATATTAAACAGACACTTGATAAACAGATGATAGGAGATGGGAGGCTAGTGGGGCATGAAGTTTAAAGTTGGCTGGGGTTCTAGGAAGGGAGAACGCTTAGGAATACTGATAGCAGTCTAGCACGAAAGACATAGATTTCAGTAAATGACTGCTGGTTGGGGGGAAATAGTGTGGTTTCTATCCCAGACCCAAGAGCTGTCAGCTCTATTATATTCTCCTGGCCAGGGAACCATCTATACCTTGGCACACTTGGTGACACTGTAGCTTCTTGGTGAGGCCAATGGAGGGATTTCTTACTGATTTGACTGTCACCAGGCTGGAAAAGCTACAATCAGTTTGTCTCTGACTTTTTTTGTTCAATTTAAAATGGAAAGGTGGGGCAGGAGTTGAGGGTGCTTGTGCTGAGATTTGATCTCAGAACCCATAGAACAAGCCAGGAGTCTTTGCAAAGACCCATGACCCTGGCTCCGAGTAGACAGAGGCATGAGGATCCCTGGGTCTTGCTGGCTTTTAGCTTAGCTGACAGCAAGCCTTAGGTTTGTGCAGAGGCCCTGCCTTAAAGGAAAAAGGCAGGTAATGACAGAGGACAAACGTCCTCTCAAGCCTCTGTGCACACACACATAAATAGAAAACCTAAATAATAACATGGAAAAGAATGACATTGACATAAACTTTTCTCTTGGATGTGACTGGAATTCAACCTCCTACTGCATATGGCTGCCCTCTGAAGATCTGCGCTAGAGTCTGAAATGTGTTCTCCACCTAGGTAAACTGCTTGCTTCAGCGGCTTTTGTATTTTCAGGATGGTTAGGACGGTCATGACCGTGTAGCCTTGAACATAGTTTCTACAGTGAATCAGTCAGGTTCTAAGCCTCAGAAATAGAGTTTGGCTCATATAAGCAGAAAATAGACTTTAATATTTCATTGTGGCAAATATACGTACAGCTTAAAACATCTGGGATTCCAGCCCATTTTAAAGGTACAGTTCAGTGGCACTAACAAGATTCACAGTGCTGTGGGAATATCACCTCTATTAATTTCCAAACCATTCTTATTTCTATACTAGAAGTCACTCCACTAGGCAGCAACCCCACCCTCACCTTAGCCCCTCCCCTGGGAACCTGCGTTCCACTCTGTACCACTGGACAGGAATCTTCTGGATATTTCATTAAGTGGAAATTTTAGAATTTTAGAATTCTAAATCTAAATTTAGAAATTTAGAATCTAGGGCATGATTCAGAACTTAATGCCTTCCTGTCTTCCTTTTATACATTTTATATACATATATATGTGTGTGTGTGTGTGTGTGTGTGTGTGTGTGTGTGTGTGTGTGTGTGTGTGTATGTGTGTGTATGAGGCCAGAGGCCCACACTTGCCATCTTCCTTAATTGCTGTGCATATTACTTGATTGACAGGGTCTCTCACTGACAAAGCTTGTGGCCTGGCTGCCTCCATAGTGCGGAATTACAGATAGGTGCCACTGTGCCTGGTGTTTTTGGTTGGTGCTGGAGATCCACAGTAATGTTTTATTTTAACACCTTTATTTTATGTGTTATGGGTGTTTTGCCTGTATGTAGTATGTTTTTACAGCACACACATACAGTGACCACAGAGATCAGAAAAGGGTGATGGGTTCCCCTATGACACTTGGAAGCTGGCATGTGTGTGGTGGGAATTGAACGTGGGTCTTTTGGGAGAGCAGCCAGTGCTCTTAAAAACAGAGCCATCTCTCCAGCCCTGAGCTTATGTTCTTATGCTTAGGTGATAAGTACTTAACTAACTGAGCCATGCCCCTTGCCCCAGAACTTCATTCTTTTTCATGGTTGAATAAAACTTTACATATATGCATGTCATAAGGTTTTTTTTTTTTTCAATCTAAGAA
The DNA here is from genome assembly GCF_008632895.1 of Mastomys coucha. Lineage (NCBI taxonomy): Eukaryota > Metazoa > Chordata > Mammalia > Rodentia > Muridae > Mastomys > Mastomys coucha. The sequence goes on along the minus strand of NW_022196904.1, from coordinate 100,689,930 downwards.
AAGGAACTTTATAAAAGCTGTTGCATAGATTCTAGAAAACATGGCCTGGAGCCCACACAGCCAGTGTGGGGGTCTTGGCTGGTGATCTCAGGGGAAGTAACCAGGTCTCAGTTTCTTGTTTGTAAAATAGAAATAAAGAATCCTGTGCTGTGCACATTTCAGATAACGTATACAAATCACTTCCATGAAAACAGTGCTAATAAATATTATTTTAGTATTATGGCCTGTGAAAAGCATGGCTTTTGCTTCTTTCTTATACAGACTCAAATGAATGGACCCTTTTCTAAAACATCTCCTAAAACATAAACCCAGGTTGCTGCTTTGAACATATTCCCAATCAATTCTTGTTTGCAGGGTCTTCTGGGGGAAGGTGATGTGTCCCTTCCTCCTGGAGTCTGGCTTCCCCAGGTCCCTCTGGCCTGACATCCTGTTGACCAAGGCTGGCTTTAAGGTTTTCCTTTCCAAGCACAAGCTTGAGCTATTGAAATGCAGTGGTGCCAGGTGGCTGAGGGCTATGCTGATTAGCGGGAATAAGATGGCAGTTCCTTTTGCACCTGTGGCCATTGACGCTAACTAGATCCCCGACGAGCTGAGCCCTTGCCATGGGAACCAATTACAGACAGAGAGGGTGTTATGGTGCTGTTGAAGTAGACTCACCTGGTTTCCAGTCTGGCCTCTGCTATTTACAGGGCAAGTGCCTAGTCTGATGGGACAGGAAGGGAATTCCCATGGAGGAGCAGAGAGGAGGAACAGGGTCCAGCAGAGCTACTGTGGGAGAGGTGCTGTGGGACAGCACTGTAGGGTTGGCACCTCTAACTCAGATGTCTGTGATGCACAAGCCTGTCCACCCCCCCACCCTCCCCCACAGCTCTGCCTCTCGTACTTAGGACATCCTGTAGTGGGAGACGTTGGTGTGTCTTAAATTATATCCTGGGTTACATAAGCCATTTTCATGAAAGGTTTAATGTACATGGAAGATATCCCAGATCTCCCTTCCCCTCTTCTCCTCTCCCCTTACCCCCTTTCTTCTCTTCTATTTCCATTCTTTTCCCTCTACATATATGTCATGGATACCTGTGTGATTCTATGTATCTATTAAACCTAGGAGCCATAAACAAGAGAAAGCATGCATTATTTGTCTTTCTGAGTCTGGTTTAATCTTTTAACCAATCATCTCTAGCTGTGCTGTTTTCCTGCAAATGACTTACTGTCATTCCATCACGGTTGAGGGCCCTGTTGTCTACTCAACCTCTGCCATTGGTTGCCTGGGTTAGTTCTCTACCTGCCTGTCATGAACAGCACTTTGGGGACACACAGCGTGCTGGTTTCCCTGTGATAGGTTGACCTGGAGTCTTTTGGGAGTGGTATAGCTGGGTTGTGTAGAAGATCTAATTTTAGTTTTTGGTGTGTCTTTTAAAGTCACCCTTAGCAACCGAGGAGCTAGGAGATTTTCCCTTCAGTATATTTAAGGTTTGATAACTCTGGGCAGAGGCTCCCAACTGGCAGGCGGAACCTTGAGAGGTGGTTCTGTCCCTGTTCTTTAAAATGTTTTTCTCTCTCCGGAGACTCTTTGTTGTTATTGTTGTTGTTGTCTTGTGCAGGAGCAACCTTGTTCTGTCACAATGACCTTCTCTTGCAGTTGACATAGAATTCAGATGTGTGCATTGCATTTGGACTTGGCTCTTGCCTTGGGGTGCAGCAGAGAACTAGCAAGCTGTTGTCATGGACATCCTGGGAGCACTCTATGATGATTCTCCCACAGGAGTGGTTGCATCTGCTCTGGGCTGCACTGATGTGATAATGATTGAATTAATGATGGCCTCTCACAGCCCCACTCTTCAGTTACTCTTAAAATCCCCTTCGTGTCTGCCAAATGATGTAGCCTAGCTCCATTTCACAGATGTGAACACCTGGACTCTGAGATTCTTTGGCTAACAGACCACCTATTATGAACACAGACTCAGACTGCTTGACTAAGAGACAGCCCCTTTGGGTCAGAATACATGTTTTCTGACTTGGTCCAGGGGTCTGTTTACTTCCTTACTGTGAACTTGAAAAGGAGGGGGTTCACAGTAGCTCCTCCTGACTTAGTGTGGTGGTTTGTGATATGGTTACATGAAGGCTCCTTGATTGATTCTCTGCTTCCTCTCCTCTCTTTCTCTGCTACTCTGAGCTGGATCAGGGCACTGCGCATGCTTGGTAGGCAATGGGGCACACAGGTGGTACATTGCCTTCTGCCCTAGGGCTGCAGTAAATTGCTATTATCTGGTCTTCAGCCTCTGGCAGAGATGGGAAGGAGAGGCCGAGAAAGTGACATTTCTGTAAATAACCACACCTGAGAGCGGAAAGATTGGCATGTCCCTGTAGCCTCATCAATTCCCATCAACCTTTTGCAGGGGGAGCCCCAGGGGAAAGACTGTCTTCACACCCTTATGATTATTTATTGGCACCTCATCTTGTCCACACTCAGGGGATTCTGGCTCAATTGGCAGCAGCTTCCTTCCACATGGGCTTAGAGCTTTCCAGGCCCAATGGAACATGTTGCTTAGCCCTCTACTACACACACCAGAGGAGATAGCAGCCACTGAGTCAAAGTGAGGATGTGGAAGAGGAGACTTGGGTGTGAGGCCTGAATTTCTCAGCTTTGCATATCTGTCTCTCAGGGCTAGTTAGCTATCCAGTGTCAGATTCAATGACCAGGCTTTACAAGCAAATGGCCTGGATTCAGAAGGCGGTTTACTTGAAGCTTCTATCTCAGTTTTTCATCTGTAAAATGGGATAATGCTCTTTCTTAGGGTTATTGGGAAGTTTGAATGCAAGAGAACTAGAAGTCCTACATCCAAAGAGGGTTTGATCGTTAAAGTTTATTATTAACTTGGCTGGATTTAGAACCTAACATAGAAGCATACCTTTGGGTGTTCCATGAGGATGTCTCCAGAAATATTTAACTGAGCTGAAGTGAGGGGGACCACCCTTATTTAGGGGGCATTGGCCTGTTGTGGGGTGGCTGTTCACCAGAGAAGACTGCTCAGACATCTGTTTAAGCCAATAGACAGTCTTTATTAGCCTGCCCATGACTACACTGGATGGTCAGTATCCCAGTGTAGCACTGAGCCTTTCTCAGAGTGAGCTTTTAAGTAAAAAAACCATGTCCTGGGTTGTCATACTTCCTTAACAAGAACAGTTAGCCAGAAGCGGAACTACAGAAGCCCAAAAGCAAGGTCAGTACATTTAGAGACTTTCTCATAACTATGTACTTTGGTGGATTAGGCCTTTATTTTAGTTTTGGCAGATGGTGCTGTCTGTATGCTGAGTTTTATGGTGTGCATGGTACTTTCACTATGGTAGTGTGCTAACTCAGTTATGCTAAGGTATTGGGACCTAGTCTGGGGCTATTACAAACCCATGGCTTCAGATCCAAGATTAAATCAAAAGGAGAAAGTGACCTGAGTATTAGCAATCATCTCTCTGTTTGCTATGGATGCAAAATGAGCAGCATGTGAAAGTCTTGACACGACATCTTCCCACCATGGTAAGGATGCATCCCTTCTCAGACCACAAGCAAAATAAACTCTTCCTCTCATAAATCGCTTTGTGTTGAGTATTTGGTTACAGCAGTAAGGAGAGTAGCCAATGCAGAGGGCTAGCTCATAGGATAGTTTTTCTATCTTAGGTGGGAAGACAACCCACCTAAGGGAGGGGCTGCCTTGCATGGCAGAAAGCAAAGGATGAGTTACCTACACTAGGTGAGTTTTCCTGCTCAGCTCCCTCCTTCCGAATTCTTCTGTTATGCTGAAAGGGTATCATCACTCAAAACTTTATTATTCAGAAGTATATGAACTTGAGGAACTAGCACACTAAACTCTCAGATACTCACTGCTCAGCCTGTGATAAACTTGAGCCTGGGGGGCATGGCTCAGTGGATAAAGTGGGTTCCTGTCAATCAAACATGAAGACTAGGGTTTAGATCCTCAGACTGCACCTGAAAGTGGGGGTGGAAGTGGCAGCTGCCTCTAATCCCAGCACTCAGGAGGGGCTGGGTTTAGCAGGAGGCCCTGCCCTAGAAAAGGGAGTGGAGAGAGATCAAGGAGGACACCATGCATCATCTTCCAGCCTTCACATATATATTTATGCCTGGATTTCTAAGAGACAAAGACTTCCTAACAAGATCATGCCTTTTTTGCAAGGAAAAACACTTGACATTTACATTATTAAATAGGATTCAATGATTAAATATTTAGAAAGTGTCAAGTTTCCCCAGATTCATTTTTTTCCCCAGTTGGTTCATTTGACTCTGAGTTTACACAAGATGCACACATTGTGACCGACTGTTTTCCCTCCTAGTCTCTTCTGTGTACAGGTTTTGTGCAGTCTCTTTTTATATTCTTGGAATTACTCTAGCAGTGCTGTCTCATTCTCTACATAAGGATATTAGTTCCTTTACTCAAGTTGTTGAGACAAAATACCTGGCCAAAGAATCTTAACAGAAAGGCTTATTTTGGCTCACAGTTGCAGGGTCCGGTGCTCTGGGTGGGGGAATTATGGCCACAGGGGTGTCAGGCAGCTGCTTGTACTGCTCCTGTACTCAGGAAGCAGGATGGATGGAGAATGGTCCTCAGGTTGATATCTCTTTCTTAGTCATGCTGGGACCCCAGCCCATGGAATGACACTACTCACACTTAATTAACTTAATTTATATACTATGTTATGGGCACACTCAGAGGTGTGGCTCCTAGGTGACTCTAGGTTCTGTCAAGCTGGCAATCAGTGTAACCCCCACAATAGGACTGTGTCCTTAGGGTGTCAGGGTGCCATCTTTTTTATAGAGTGGGACTTCCTGCAGCGAGTTGGTCTAATTCCAATGCAGTTATTTTTGTAGCGTGCACCACAGGCACTGTCACAAGCTTCCACCAGCCAGTGTGTAATGATTGGTTGTCTCTTTCATTGATGTTGAAGCCAGTGATCATCAACACCCAGATTCATTATTTCCTTTGGGGTTTGCAGAAATAGCTTTCCATCCTCACTTGTTCCATGGTCTCTTTCTGTAGGGAAATCATTTCACTATCAACTTTTTGGTTGCTCTATGATATAGAAAAACAGGCCCAGTAGTGATGGCACATGCCTTTAATCCCAGCACTCTGGACACAGAAGCAGGAGGATCTCTGAGCTCAAGGCCACCCTGGTCTGCAGAGGGAGTTTTTAGATAGCTAGGGCTACATAAAGAAACCCTGCCAGGAAAACAAAAACAAAAACAAAAACAAAACCCCCGAAAAACCAAAAAACCAAAAGCAAACAGACAACAAACGAAATAAAGAAAAACAGTGGCATGCTGGATGCATTTACTGAAGTATGTTCTGGTTGTCTCATATCTTCCGGAGGTGACCAGCAGGTCACCTTGTTTTTTTTTTATATTTTCATAAGGAACTCGTAGGTACATACACAGCCAATGTGTTTCAAGCCTTTGCTCTTATTGTTGACACTCACATTTGACTTTCTCAATGCCTGGCATGAGGACATCTTTTCTCAGCTGCTTCCTGAATTCTGGCAGGACCACAACCTCAGTTGTCATTGATAAGTCCCTCCCTTTCTGGAAAGAAAAGCTGTCCAAGTTTGGAATGGGCCATTTAAGAGAAAATATGTTTATACTGGTATTTTCAGTTCAAATTACAATTATAGGGCTTTAAAAACTTTAATTTGATTTTGAATCTTTTGCTTTTATGCCAAAAATTTTGATGTTTGTTTTGAGACAAGGTTTCACTATGCGGCTGTGGCTGGCTGGCTGGAAGGAAATCACTATGTAGATCAAACTGGCCTCAAACTCACTGAGATTCACTGCCTCTGTTTCCTGAGTGCTGGATTAAAGGTGGGTGTCATCACTCCTAGAGAAAAAAATCTTACTTTTTAAAAAATTTCATTTAATCTTTATTTTGAGCTCCAGATTTTATCCCCCTCCCAGTCCACCCTCTAACTGTTCTCCATCCCATACCTCCTCCCTACTACCCCCTGTCTCCACGAGGTTGAGGTTGTCCCCAGCCCCACGCCCACCCCACCAGACCTCTAAACTCCCTAGGGCCTCCAGTCTCTTGAGGGTTAGGTGTATCTTCTCTGACTAAACTCAGACCCAGCAGTCCTCTGCTGTGCATGTTTTGGGGGCCTCATATCAGCTGGTATATGCTGCCTGGTTGGTGGTCCAGTGTCTGAGCAATCTTGGGGGTCCAGATTAATTGAGACTGCTGGTCCTCCTACAGGGTCACCCTCCTCTTCAGCTTCTTCCAGCCTTTCCCTAATTCAACCACAGGGGCCAGCTGCTTCTGTCCATTGGTTGGGTGCAAATATCTGCAAGTGATTCAGCAGCTTGTTGGGTCTTTCAGAGGGCAGTCATGATAGGTCCCTTTTTGTGAGTGCTCCATAGCCTCAGTAATAGTGTCAGGCCTTGGGACCTCCCCTTGAGTTGGATCCCACTTTGGGCCTGTCACTGGATGTCCTTTTCCTCAGGCTCTACTTCACTTTTGTCCCTGCAGTTCTTTCAGACAGGAACAATTATGGGTCAGAGTTTTGACCGTGGGATGGCAACCCCATCCCTCACTTGATGCCCGTCTATCTGGAAGTGAGCTCTACAAGTTCCCTCTCCCCACAGTAAGGCATTTCAACTAAGTCCTCTTTGAGTACTGAGAGTCTCTCACCTCCCAGGTCTATATTCTGGAGGGTACCCCCACCTCCTACCTCCCAAGGTTGTCTATTTCCATTCTTTCTGCTGGCCCTCAGGGTGAGCTTTTCCCTCACCCAATACCAGATCACGTTCCCTTCTTCCTCCCCACACCTACCCCCTTTCCCACCCAGGTCCCTCTCTCCCTCCCCTCTTGTGATTGCTTTCTTCTCCCTCCCAAGTGGGACTGAGACATCCTCACTTGGGCCCTTCATCTTGTTGACCTTTTTGAGTTCTGTGGACTGTATCTTGGGTATTCTCTACTTTTTTTTGTGTATGGCTAATATCCACTTATTAGTGAGTACATACCATGCATGTACTTTTGGGTCTGAGTTACCTCACTCAGAATGGAAAATCTTACTTTTAAACAATATTGTAATTACTTCTATGCTTTATTATCTTCTTTGGTGGAACATACACAAACATACACACATGTACATTTAATATATACATATACACATTTACATATAGTATGTGTGTGTATACATATGTTCATAGATACTAAAATTGGTCACTGTAAATAGCCACTCTCATTTATTTTTCTTGGCAGGATTTCTCTCTGTATCTCTGACTGTCTGGAAACTCACTCTGTAGACCTGGGTAGACTCAAATGCAACAATCCACCTGCCTCTGTGTCCTAAGTGCTGGAATTAAAGGCACGTGCTACCACGCCTGATGAGATATTGCTTGCAGTTACTTCATATGCTTCTCACTAGAGATACACAGTTGAGTTAGTGTAGTTCAAAGTATTTACAGCAGCATATCTCTGCATCATTAAGCTATCATCTCGATGCACTTAAATTTATTTTATTTTGCCTTTGATTTAAAGAATTGCCTTTTTCATCTGACTTAACATTATTTGTAATTGCCTCAAACATCCCCATGGTTCCAAAAAAAAAAAAAATCTAAAAAACAAAGTGTTAGTCAGAGAAGTACAGATTCTATCCCAAATTCATCTTTTTAATCTTTTCTTTAGCTAACAATTATTTATTTTAGAGCTTGTCTTTCCATTGTAGAACCCTCCCCCTCAGGTCAGTGAATACTCATTGTATATAACTGAGCCCACCTTGCTTATTTGCTAGACACTGAATTCTTCACCATGTGCAGACATGCTCTGCATTCCTTCTTGAAAGTGTGTGGGACCATTAAAGGCAGCCTGGTTTCTGGTTGAGCTAGGTTTAAAACCCCAGAGACCCCGCAGAGAGCTCTGCAAGGAATGGTAGGCGTTTTTGCCATGCTCCTAGACACCAGGCCGCAGTTCTCTACTCTGTAGATCTGTGGCCATCAGTCACATAAGGGTAATGCCCCAAGCCCCTCCACAGGTAGAAAAAATGTGACCACAGGTCATGTAGCCTCAAGACAGATCTCCATTTTAATGAGGTACCTAAAGGCCTGAAGGGTTTTGCCAATTAAGCTCTCCTTCCCAGACACTCCGTGCAAAAGGTATTTAACCTGAGAAAGTGGGGTATAGTTTCACTCATCACAACTCTCTGCCATGACAATAAATGCTTTAAAACCATGGACTGCCTCTTCTCATTGGGACCCGGGACCCACTGTGGGGAACAATGAAATAGGTCTTCCTCTAAAGAACTGGCTAATCTCCCAAAGGAGGCATTTCTGCACTCCCAGCCACTGTCACCACAAAGCCAAACCACCTGCCAGAACAAGCCACCAGCCAGATCTCTCCTCCTGCCCTTTTCCCTTCCACCCCTGAGCTAGAGTCAGCCCATGGGCTCCCACTCCATTCACAGCTCTTCTGTAGCATCCAGCGGCATCTGGGGTGTCCAAGAGTCTTGAGAACCAGCAGGTCCCAGCCTCTATGAAGGCCCAGACCCCTGAACCCAACTCTGGCAGTTCCTGGGACCTCAAACTGTGTTTCTCCACCCCAGGAACAGGGTTCTGGTGGTGGCATGGGGAACAAGAAGTCCTACCTCACCCAGTGGCCTGAGCCCTGGGTCGGACACAGGCCACCATAACCCACAGGTATGCACAGCATTCTGTGAATTCTTATTCTCTGAGAGATTGGGTGTTAGGACTTAAATGGTCAGACTTGGGAGAGGACACAGGTAGCTTAAAATAGGGTTGCACTGATCTATTGACCACTTCTGGGAGTATTGGCATTGTGACAATACTAAACCTCCCAATACAGGAATGAGAATGTCCCTGTATCTGTTAAGTCTCACTTAACATCTGTGGAAAGAGGAATGCCAGGATGTAGCTGGGTCTCTCTCTTTTTTTTTCTTTTTATTTAGGCTAAGACCCCAGACATGGGATGCTGTGTCTTTCCTCTCAGTCAAGAAAAGCAAAGACTTACCCTACTGTGGTTCTGAGTTTCAAGCCTATGGAGCCTCTTTGAAGACCTTTGCTCACTTACAAAATCCTCCTGCTGTGGTCTAATTGTGGCTCAGGAGTTAGGGCAGTTGGTTTGAGAGAGTTAGTGAAACTTTAAAAGGTGGAGCCTTGCTGGAGAAGGTGGATCATTGGGGGTGGGCCTCGAATTTCTGTGGTCCCACCTCACTTTCTGTTCATTGTTTTCTGACTGTAGATACGCTGTGATCATCTTGCTTTCCTCTCCAGCCACCACAGAGTGTATCCTCTTTAACTGTAAGCCATAATAAATTCTTCCTTCTTCAGTTGCTTTTGGTCAAGTTGCAGCAACAAGAAAAACGACTAATATACCTCCCTTTCCCAGGCCACATGGGCAAGGGCATGCAGATAAACACACACACACACACACACACACACACACACACACACTATTGGGGTCTGGAATGTAAAACAGCATGCAGTCCCAGTGAGGGCCACTGGCTGCACCACAACAGGGTAGAGAAACACTTGACTAAGTGCAGAAGGAACAGGATTAGCCTCATTGTCTAACAACCAGGTCTCATAGTACTTCAGCCCTACAAAAGCCACAACTCCCACAACACAGCCTTAACCCCTACACAAGGGTCATACCAGCCATACCCTTGCCACCTAATTATTTTCTATCAGGCTTCTATCTTCTATCACATATGCACATAAACATACATATACACATACCCCAACAATCAAGAATTCCTTGGTCTCTTAGTTAATAATAATCTTTCTGAAGAGTGGACTCCAGAACAGAACTAGACTTGGAAGAACATTATGTCTCAGTTACTCTTTTATTGCTGTAGTAAAACATAGGCAACTTATAAAAAATACTTAATATTGAGCCAGAGAATTAAAGTCCATGATTCTCATCTCAGGGAGTACAGCAGCAGGCATGCAGGCATGCAGGCATGGTGCTGGAGCAGTTGTTGAGAGCTTACATCCTGATCCATAAGAATAAGGCAGAAAACAAAACAAAACAAAAAAACAAAAAAACAACTGAGAATGGCTTGGACTTTTGAAACCCTCAAATTCTACCTCTGGTGCCACATACCTCCTAATCCTTCCCAAATAGTTCCACCAACCAAGACCACCAAGAATGTGTGTGTGTGTGTGTGTGTGTGTGTGTGTGTGTGTGTGTGTGAGCCTATTGAGGGTCATTCTCCTTCAGACCACTGTGCATTATTAGGAGAAAGGCTCCTTCAAAAAACAGCAAGAAAGTTTCAAGATAAATAAGCAGTCAGAACACAGAGTAGATATGTTCCAGGCAGAGGAGAGAAGAGAGAGCAGTTAGTGTGGAGAAGTTTGAAACCATAGTGCAGTCTTAGTGGTCAACAATAGTAAGCAGAGAATCCTCAAGCCTATGTGGCTGGACAGATGATGCCCATGACTATGAGCATGGGCTAGAAGAGTGGCTTCATTCCAGACATGGCAATGGATGGCTGTCATCACCATGCTTCCCCACAGCTGGAAACTGGCAAGGGACCTTTGTATAGTCACCATGTTCTGCTAAAGAGTAACCACAAGAAAGTCACACTTGTGATGAAATGGGGTAGGTGGCTCCTCTACCATGAGGAGCCAGTGAAGGATGCCAGCACTTACTCTCTCTGTTCTGCATTGAACTGAAGGTCCTAGACTGGTGAGAAAAATAAAGGCACAAAGATTAGAGAGCAAGATGTAAATGGCAGTGCACACAGAACACCTACATCTACTAAACAGAAGGAGAAATTCAGGACCAAGGTCAATATACAAATAGTCATCACATTTCCACGTAGTTGTCATAGTGACTATAAAGTATACTGGAAGAGCATCATTCATAAGGGCAACCACCAACTAGAAAATATTGGGAGACAGATTTAACAAACTATGAACACTTCTTTGTGTGTCTGTGAAGGAATTTCCAGCCACATCCCTGAAGATGGGGGAGGCCATAAGTTCCCAAGCACAGGGGAAGACACTTGCCTGGTGACAGCTGAGTTTGACTCACCCAGGCCTGTTGATGCTATGTGAAGATCATCCTGCAGGTTCTGAGTTCTATCTTGCCTCCTCCTGAGCAGATGGACAGGTGGCAAGGTGATCCCTGGCAGGCACAGGAGGCAGAGCCGAAATGATGGTGATTAGGCCTCCCAGATAACAAAAGACTCCTGGTACTTATGTGACTGAAGAAACCTGTGCAATATAGGAAGCTTTCTCTGGATTCCAGGAGGAAAGATGAGAATAGAGTTAGATTGGGGCATGGAAGGCATCTCCCACACCTCCCTGGCATATCATACTGGTCTTCATAGCTCTGCAATTCCCTAGCACAGCCAGCCATCATATGCATGGGTCTCCCATCCATGGAGTCAACCAACTGTGCAATATATGAAAAATCCCCTTCCACTTCTGCCTGGGTTGGATTACAAGGAGCCCAGCCTCTGTATCTGGCATTGCTCAGGCTCTTGCTGTAGAAAAGGGATCAGGCAGAAATGCTTCCTAACTCACAAGGTAAAATATTCTCAGGCTGGTGCTTTCTGAGTGGATATCCAACTGTTCCTCTGAAGACACTGTGGTGGGCGCAATCTAAATTCCCCAAGAGCCGAAGAGGGCCAGGAGCCCAAAGACAAGCAACCAGTGCAGAGGGCCAGGCCTGAGGGGTGCCTGCTCTGGGAGATCTTCCTACCCACCATGGTGGGAGACCTGCTCTTAGTGTCAGATAGCCAACTGGAGCAGATAAAATGAGAGATCATGTGCTTACACATAAGCCAGAGGACCCCACTGCTGTCACAGATGTCATAGGGCAGGCTGGGCTGCAACAGGATTTGGAGGGTGGAAAAGGGTCACCTTTAGTTCTCTGTTTAGTAAAGAATGAAGCCTTTATGATAAGGGATAGCTTGAGTGTAAGAAGGCAGGAGCTGTTTGGTTCCAGTCCTGCTGCAAGGTCAAGAAGATTTAAGACTATGTCTAATCTAGAATGGGACAGTGTCTCTCCTCTGTAGAGGATGTTGAAAGTCAAGTTGGGACTCAGTGAGGGAAGGCACCTGTCAGGCTGTAAAGGTTATTGGGCCTTCGGTTAGGGGTGGGAATGAGTGGTGGGAGGACAGAGTCTATTAGGGTAGGAAGGAGGGAGAGGAGGGCTGCTTGGCCCAGGGAGCTAGCTGCATGATGGAATGAGCTAGGTGGGCTCTGAACTGGTCCAAATGCCTGGCTTCCCTTAGTCATCTTTTTTTCCTAGCATCCTGTCAAATCCCCAGCGTGATGATTTTCTTCCCTGTGTTAACTATACCAATATTAGTTTTTTTGCAATGGAAATGCATTTTTTAAAATTTCTACTCAATCATGATTTTAAGTATAAAAATTTAAAGATTATTAAAACTACTTTTTTGTGTATTTTTAACCACTCAATGTAGCATTGTATATTTTATTCTTATTAAGACTCTGATACAAGGTGTGCCATTTAATGATTCTTTTTTCCAACATGCTGTGTACATAACCAACTTCATGCTAATGTTCAAAGTAAAAGAAAGAAAAGTAGCCATAAAGAAAAAAATTCATCACACACACACACACACACACACACACACACACACACACGCAGTCTTTCTTATTATTTCTTAAATAGCATAACTGTATACATTTACATTGTATTAGATATTATAAGTAATATAGAGATGAATGACGGGGATGTACGCAGGACCTTAGAAAATTTAATACTGTTTTGTTTTAATTAATATATTATACTAGGTTACATGAGGCTGTTTTTATACAAGCATTTAAATGTGCTTTAGCATATTTCCCTCTCTGTTGCCACTTTACACGAGGGACTTGAGGATCACCAGATTCTGGTAACTGCAGTGGAGCGTTCCTAGACCAGTCCTCCACAGTCACTGTAGGATGATGAAACTGAGACACTCTGTCAAGACCAAGACACCAAAGCTTTGCAGAATGTGACACTGAAGAGATGGGACTTGACAGTCACCCAATTCTATACCCTGATCTAACTTTAGCATGGTCTTACTAAAACCAGTGCTGCACATCAGCACGGCAATGGAAGGGTGAGCTGGTCATGCGACCCTGTGGTCTCTCTGCCTCTCCTGGCCATCTCATCCTCTGTATGTCGTGGTACTGCAATGCCCAGCTCACATGCCATCATGTGGATGTAGAGCTTGGTTGGTTTAGATTCAGTTCCTGGCCTGCATCTCACCTGCTGAGTTCAGATGTCTAGAAATACCAACAATAACAAACGTCTGAAGGAGTTCTGGGGGCAGCAGCCTTGTGCCATGGAATGAGGGCAGAGGACTTCTTTTTCACCTTTGTTCCTCTCATTACTTAGTGGCACTTCACAGGGTAGGGGTGGGTGCAAATAGGCAATAGCTGTTTGGTGGGGATGGGATGGAGACAAAGGGATGAGATGACCTTGAGAAATTGCATATGGCAAGTATGTGACACTGGTTTTATTTTTCCTGTCTCTAGGATGATATTTGAGAAGTAGAGCCTGAGTGCTTGGGTGTCTTGGACAATGTCATATGGCTAAAAAATGGTTCCAGAGTCTGGATTTCAAGCCATCATACTCAGTTCCCTCTCTGACCTGCTCTCCTTAGTTTGTACCTGTCTGGCTAGCATAGTCAGGAACCTAGGTAGGCATGGGACATGTCCTCCTGCCTGTCTTTGCTCAGACACATCCATTCTTTGAGTATCTAGAGAAGCAAGTTGGTGGCATCTAAAGCTCTTGGGAGCTAGTGGTCAGCTGAGCTGAGTGACAGTCTGTCTGTGTAGACATCTGAGGTCCCAGCCAGAGCTAAAGAGACACACATGGAACCTAGTCTGGAGCAAAAATAGGGAGTAGCATGAGATAGGATGTGGTTAATTGTGTTGCTATCATTTTGCTTAATTAAATGAGACTCCCAGGGATGCGCAGCAGTAATTACTCTTTTGGCATGTGCCCCTTTTCTCCTGCTAATTTGCTCCTGGAATCCACCTCCTCTAGTCCTGGCTGGCTGTTTCTGAATCTGCATCTCTTCTTCTTGCTGGCTTGCTCAGAAACTACCCTGGTTTGGAGCACAGAAAGTTGTCTCTTGGACATGTGTGGCCTCGAACAGATGGGATCCATTAGAGAATAAACAGAGCTTTAGCCTGCAGTACCAGCTTATTTATATCACATAAGAATGAATCCATGGACATATAGGTTTAGATCTGTGATTTACAAAACCAAAAGGTAGAAACCACATATCCTTCCACCAATAGATAAGCAGATGGATACAATGTGGTATGCATATGTAATGGAGTATTACAATAGCTGAAAATGGAGTCCTGATACATTCTGCAATGTGTATGAATGCCAAATGAAAAAGGCCAGATTCAAAGCTCACATAGTGAATGATTTCGTTCCTGTAGAATATTCAGAATAGGTAAATTCATAGAAGTCGAAAACACATTGGTGGTTACCATGGATTTGGAGTGGAAAGGAGCAATTGCTCTACTGATGTATGACACCTTAGTCTACTCTGTGAGGCTGGGTACTGTAGAAACATCTAAGTATCATTTGGCTCATGTCTCTGGCAACTGCAAAGTCCCAACAATAAGGTACAGGTGTTGGTAGGGAAGGGAACAAAGAGCAGGCAGGATCCTTGTGTGCAATCTGGTCATGTGATTAAGTGGCCTATAACAATCTGCTCTTGTTCAAACTGAACCCATCTGTGGAAGCTACAGTAATCTACTCCAACAGCAGTGCCTCTGTGGCTTAATTCACCTTTTTTAAAGGCTCAAAATTTCAGTATCATTATATTGAGGAAGGAAACATGAACGTGAATTTTGGTAAGGACAAGCTACATTTAAACTATAGCCTGGGATTTCTTTTTTGGGTAATGAAAACATGGAATTAGGTATAGCTGGTGGTTTCTAACTTTGTAAATATAATTGTGCTTTTGAACATTCCTTTTCTATCTACCATGTATGTGCAGTGCCTACAGAGGTCAGAAGAGGGTGTCAGATCCCCTTGGAACTGGCATTATAGACCGTTATTAGTCTCCATGTGGGTGCTGGGAATTGAACCCAGGTCGTCTGGAAGAATAGCTAGAGCTCTTAATTACTGAGCCATCTCTCCCCAATGTTTTGCTTCTCCCTCCTTCCCTTCCTGTTCCTTCTTCCCTTCTTCTCTTCCTTTCTTCCTTCCTCTCTTCTTCCCTCCCTTCTTTCCTCCCTATCACTTCCTTCCTCCCTTCCTTTTTTTTCTTCCTTTCTGTTTTTGAGACAGGGTCTTGGCATATATTTCAGATTGTCTTGAAACACAGCAATCCTGCTTCAGGCTCTAAAATGTTGAGATTATAGTTGTGCACTACTACACTCAGCTGAAATTTCCGTTAGAGATTTAAATTCTGTTTTATTTTGTTTTGTGTGTGTGAGTATTTTGCCTGAACTCACCATATGTACCACGTGCATGCCTGGACTCAGATTATCTGGAACTGGAGTTAGAGATAACTGTGAGCCACAAGTGGGTGTTGGGAACCACACCTGGGTCCTTGGGAAGAGAAGCCAGTGCTCTTAATCACTGACCAATCTCCCACTCCACCCCCCCAATTGGTTCATTTATGTTACATTGATTTCTTCTCCATAAATTGAGACCAAATAAACCATCTAGCACACAGCAAGGCATTGCATAAAGACCCATCTAGGTGGTAGAGGTTTGAAATCATGCTGATAATTGCCTCATTCTTCAACTTGAGTGGCTTTCCATCCTCAGACATCCCAGATGGGACAGAAGGAAGCCTCTACAAACCATGGCAAAGGTCCTGTGATAACCAGACATGGTTCTAACGCCATCTGGATGAGCAGAGTGTGAAGAGGCTCTGGGGCAGCTCAGGCAGAAGAGAGACACCCAAGACCTTTGCTTGCTTTGAAGGAGGGACCTGATTTTTAAACCACTTTTCTCTGACCTACAAAACAGAATCAATCCTAGGATGCATAATTAAATAGCAGTGTATTTTTAGAGAAATGGCAATGTTCTACTCATGCACATTTTTCTTAAAGTTTATCTTTTTTTCTTAATTATAAAAGCAGCATAATACTCATTATAGATTGGGAAGCTCAGGAATGCACAAGGAAATGGGAGAAGTCCTGTATCCTTCCATGTAGAAATAGCGCCATAACAGTTTCGTTTATTTATTCCTTAATGTTTTATCTGTGCCCGTTATTCAAATAGCTTAACCTACATATTACACATACATTTTCACCAACTTTTTCTTCTCAAGATTTCATAGCATGCGCTCTCCTCTGACATTTTCAAAAAGGTGTTGTGTGTGTCATGCTGTTAGCTGCACTGATATTCCGGCACTGTTAGGTACAGCCTGCTCAAACACCCTCCATCTTTTGACACTTTGGTTGCCTGTTCCCTCTCAGTGAATAAGTACTGAGATAAGTATTGAACGGCAGCCCATGGATTTGGGGAAGGGCAGAGATTTTATGGGACTGCATGAGTGGGGTTTTAACCTTCATTGTTAACTTGATCAGACTGACAGTTGCTTAGGAGACACAATATTAGGCGTGCCTGTCAGGACATCTTCTGAGAGGTTTAGCCAAGAAGGGAAGGCACACCTCGAATGTGGGCCAGGGTTTCCTGGTAAATTAAAACAACAAACACACACACACACACACACACACACACACACACACACACACACACCAGAAAAGGTGAGGTGAGAACCAGCATCCATCTCTCTCTGCTTCTAGAGTACTGATGCAAGGTGACCCTGTGCTCCTGTTGCTCTGACTGCCCACCATGATGGGCTGTCCCCCCCCCCCCAACTGTATGTTAAAACAGGCCCTTACATTGTTTTTGGTAGGCAGTTGTAGCAATGGTAAAAGTAGCTAATAGTGACCAAGAATGATGTTGGGAAGGTTACACGGCTGTGTGCTTATAATTTTATGAAAATATAAACCCCAAGAGGTATGTACCCTATGTGGATAACAAACTGAGGGTGATATATTCTGATCTGGAATTTCACAAACCTTCAGGGGTTCAGAGGCCAGACTCCAGGCATGAGACGTTACCTTAGGAAGGCTTCTACAGGAATATTATAACTCCGGCCATGGTTGCTCCCCTCTAAGGCAACAGCTCTCATGGCTGCTGTATAGATTTAATGAGATAAATGGCATTGGGCATGGCTTGATTTGGGGGCATCTTCCTCCTTCTCTGAGGTGACAGGCGAGGGAAAGCATCTGCCTGCCTTTGTCCTTGCACTTGCTAGAGAGTGTGGCATGTGAGATCTGGCCAGAAACAGCCAGTAGTGTGTGCCTGAGCACACTGATCCAGCCCACCATCCAGGCCCCCCAGCTCACACGGTCTCGGTATTTCCAGTATTATTCTCTGATACTTCTATAGGTGTACATCCTGTTCCCTGACAGCCTAACATATCCTTGAACTTTTAAAGAGCCTGTGGTAGGATGTGATATTTCAAACATTTATCTAGAAAAGCAATTATTAGTCACACTGATGAGTGGCTTGTTAATGGACCAGGAGCATTAGCTGCAGGTGGTGGTGACTCATTATCTCCCCCGTCAACAAAGAGTGGCCCGTTTCTCCACAGGAGAGTCGCATGGCTTCTCTTCTTGCTTTGAGCAAAGGCTCTGCCATTTTCAGTAACATGTGATTTATTGTGTGGGATTTGATTAGAGGGCCATTGATATTTACTCCCAACCAATGCTAAGAACTGAATAAAGAGCGACATTGACTCAGGGAAAGGAGGTAACGGAGCAACTCAGCCGAGAGACACGGGACTGGCTCATCTCTCGGTTGCAGGCTGCCCAGGACTTGTTCTTACCCAGCCTTTTATATTACTGTGACATGACAGAGGCAAGTTAAGGCAGGAAGAGTTATTGTGGCTCATGGTTTTAGACATATTTGAGTTCATCACAAATGAACTCAACCAGCAGGGGTGTTTCCATCTGTGATACCACGTGGCCAGGCCAAGAGGCTGTTCACATTGTGACTGACCAGGAAGCAAGAACCAGGCCAGGGATGAATATAAACTTCAAAGTTTGTTTTGTTTGACTGATCCTTCATGTTATCTAAAGGATTCGATGGCTTTAAAAATAGAGCCATAAGTTGGGGATAGAGTGCTCCAAATATAAGTCTATGTGGGCTTTTTTAGAGTCAACCTATAAGGACCCCAGTCCCATGATTTCTGTCCCCTAGTTTCTGGTCTGCAGGCCAGCATTGAGTACACATATGTGCTTGATGATACCTTCTACTCTTTCTGTGCAGGATGCAAAAGAACAGCTCACTTCTGTCCTTTCAAATCTACAAATGCTACACACTATAGGTCATCCATGGCCCCTGTGTTAGTTGCTTTTCTATTGTGGTAAAACACGGTGGTCAAGGAAGCTTATAATAGACAGTGTTTAATTGGGCTTATGTTTCAGAGGGTTGGAGTCCATGATGGTGGAGCAAAGTCATGGCATCAGGAAGTGCTGAGAGTGCATGAGTGCATGTTCAGATACATAGCCATGAAACAGAGAGAGAGAGAGAGAGAGAGA
>NW_022196904.1:100647366-100671340 GCF_008632895.1 Mastomys coucha | reverse complement strand
GGAGAGGGAGAGGGAGAGGGAGAGAGGGAATATTGAAACCTCAAGGTCCACATCCAGTGATACACCTCCTCCAATGAGGACATGCCTCCTAATCCTTCCTGAATAGTTCCATTAACTAGGGACCAATTATTCAAATATATGAGCTCATGGGGACCATTCTCACTCAAACCACCACATTCCCTCTGTCATCTTGATCTCGAAGACTCAGAAATTGTTCTTAGAGTTCTTAGAGTATGAGGATGCTTGGTGACTTCCAGTTGGCCTTTGTGGATTTAAGCAGAGAGAAACACATACACTCTGGTAAAAAAAAAAAAGGGGGGGGGAGGTACTAGCAAGAGGCTGTCTCTCTTGTCCCTCCAAGGTATATTGACAGGTGTTAGGAGACAACCTCTAGGTGACCCCAAACCCATATCAACCTTCTTCCCTCCACTCTATGTAGAGTTCATGTTTTGTCAATTATGTCCATTTGCTCTTTTAGTATCACATGCTACTATTAGGTGCTTACTGAGCATCTTCATGTCTTGTATTATTTAATCCCAAGCTCTACCCAAGGGAATGAATACCATTATGATTCTCCTTGTCCAAATTCATGAGCTGAAGTCCAGAGTGGCAACGTGATCTGGCCGAGGTCACAAAGCTAGTGGGTAGCAAGCCCTATCTGCTCGACTTCCCCACCCCCAGCCTGCCATTTTGCCTGTATGTAGACAGAAGTCAAAGGGTCAGTTTAGTTATGGCCCAATGCCTAGCTCTGCTTTATGGGATATGTAATTTGGGTGGGTTATTTTGTGTCCTTTTGTGTCCTCCTGACAGTATTAGCAGCCGCAGTAGCAGCTCAAGCCTGGGACTTGCCGGAGCCAGAAATGCTCCATTCTCCTTGCTTTTTTAGCTGCAACATCTGGGGGCTCTGTGTGAGCTGAGAAGATGCCACAGGACACTGCACATGTGCATCACCCTTCACGTAGAATAGGAATGAAATATTAGCTAAAACGAGCCTCTGGAGCTCTACTTGCAAGAAGAGATGAACTGAGCTAGCTTAGAGTCTCTGGCGTCTTTGATTTTTACCACAGCCATAGATGGTCTGATCCTCAAGACTGCCTGTCCTGTTATGTAGCATAAAGCCTGGCACATGCATGATACCCCACAAGTATCCTTAGGAGGAGCAAGCCAAGGACCAGCTCCAGCCTATGGAACTCATTTTTGCTTTAGTGTCCAACCAGGACAGAAAGATTGTTTTCTCCTATTTATTAGTCTAGAATTCCAGCCCACAGGATGGTACCACCCACATTTATGGTGGGTCTTCCAATTTCACTTAACCCAACCTAGAAACTCCCTTCTTACATGTACCCAGAACTCTTCTTCCTAGATTCTTTCCAGTTGACAATCAATATCAACCATCATCCTGACTGTGTAAAGCTCTGCAGGTATCCTGAAAACTTAAGAGCTTTCTTTAAGTACAGTGTGTAGCTGCCTGTCCTGTAGTCTCATAAATGTTATTAACTCGCAGAGGCTTCTTTGGTCTCTGATTTAACAGTACTATCTTCTCCCATTATACCGATAAAGAAAGTAAGGCACAGAGAAGTTAATTTAAGTTGAGTAATTTGCTGCTAACTAGAACCAAGGTAAAAACCTAGTTTGAGATGACTCTAGAATTTGGCCACTGAGTCTCCATGTCAGGCTCTTGAGTGAGTGATGTGGCCATTTATATTTCAACCGGATGTTGGACCTCTCAGAGCTGAGAACACAGTGTTACAAACTTTAATTGTCTTTTGCAGAGCACAGTTCACCTAAAAAAAAAATGTGATGGGAAAGTGTTAATTTATCCTGGAACAGATCCACTAAGCCTATGGCTTTGATTTCTAATTGTCTGAAGCGCCTTTCTAATCTAATGTGATCCAGAATGCTAATGATCCAGAAACTGCAGGCTGATGCAGGATAGTGAGGAGTGAGTGTACCCCTTTATCTGCTTTTTCTGTAGATGCTGCATCTGTTTTCAAAATCATTGCCTGCCACTCACGTTGGTCAGTAGCGGTTGCTGTTACTATCATTAGTAACTGTTTTCTCAAAACAGTAGAATTATAAGGCAAGAAACCAGGCTAGGAAGATGGAGGAAGAGCTAAGGTGAGGAAGACTGGCCCCTCAAATGGGTAGGACTCCCCGCGGGTCTTCTTACCAAAGGTGTCCCCAGGGCCCTGCAGCTGGACTTTTCTTTGTTTTAGTGGGATTCAGGGGTTCTGTGGATCACCTGCTTCACCAGGGGCATGCACAAAGAAGGGTCACTTTAAACATGAGAAGGATATCCTAGCTTGCAGGGCAAGGGTGGAAAGGAAGAACAGGGGAAAAGGCCACTTTCTTCTTTCTCTCCTTACTTCCCCTTCAGATGGCACACAACTATTCTAGACACAGTGAAATAACCTAGCTGAAAAGGCCACTTTCTTCTTTCTCTCCTTACTTCCCCTTCAGATGGCACACAACTATTCTAGACACAATGAAATAACCTAGCTCAACTATGTTAGCTTATCTCCGGGAGATGTCAGTGGAGCCCATGCCTACCATCTGCCTAGTGGGCAGGAGAGTATAGGGTTTATCTGGAGAAGAAAGCATAGTGACACGCTCTGTGGACATGGAGTCCTAACCATGCCCTGATAGGTGCAGCATCTGGAAATTGTCTTTGTTGATCTTTCCATCATGGCCAGGGCATTGTGCTTTCTGATTTGTTGAAAGCATAGTTCTCACAATAATGTGCTTTGTTTGTGTGAGAATTAGAACAGCCCTACTCCTCCCCATGGGGTTGAGAGAGCTAGTCTCAATTTCGAACAATAAAAAAGCTAACTATAAACCCTAAATATTATGTCCCTCTTTGTATTCATGTGTGCATTAATAACAAACCCAGCCCTGCTTCCACTGGCTCAAGACAAATATATCAGCAGCATTATCCTTCATGCTCAGGTTGCTCTCATTGTTCCTGGTCCCAACAGTAGCCCCTCCCACCATCTTCTTTCTTATTTAATATTGGTCTGTTTTACTTCCTAAAGGGCCATTTCTCCAAAGGACTCCAGGAGTCCTTCTGATCCTCTGTTGGTGGATTTCTGTTGGCCACACTGAGAGATTCCTGGGCTGTCCTGGTGTGAAGTGGATGATAGTGCTGCCCTAAGCCATTTGCCTTGAAAGCTGAGATTTCCCAGCTGCAAGTTATGTACAGGGGAAGTGTTTGTCTGTGGATGCCACATGTTCCTGGAAACATGGCTTAGTGATGCCAGTATGACAGCTGCTCCACTGCTGGGGAAGGACCTTCTATGACAATGTCATGTGTAGTTATTTCTCCTGTAGGGTCTATCTCCATCTTTGACAATGGACACAAAACCCACTCATCACTTAAAGCAAATGGCCCTCAATGAGGGTAGCATCCTGCGGCCTGCAGTGAGGATAGCATCCTGCGGCCTGCAGTGAGGATAGCATCCTGCGGCCTGCAGTGAGGATAGCATCCTGCGGCCTGCAGTGAGGATAGCTCTGTTGCCTGCAGTGAGGGTAGCATCCTGTGGCCTGCAGTGAGGGTAGAAATCCTATGACCTGCAGTGAGGATAGCTCTGTGGCCTGCAGTGAGGGTAGCATCCTGTGGCCTGCAGTGAGGGTAGCATCCTGTGTCCTGCAGTGTGGATAGCTCTGTGGCCTGCAGTGAGGGTAGCATCCTGCAGCCTGCAGTGAGGATAGCTCTGTGGCCTGCAGTGAGGATAGCATCCTGCAGCCTGCAGTGAGGATAGCTCTGTGGCCTGGAGTGAGGGTAGCATCCTGTGGCCTGCAGTGAGGATAGCATCCTGTGGCCTGCAGTGAGGATAGCTCTGTGGCCTGCAGTGAGGATAGCTCTGTGGCTTGCAGTGAGGATAGCTCTATGGCTTGCAGTGAGGATAGCATCCTGTGGCCTGCAGTGAGGATAGCATCCTGTGGCCTGCATTGAGGGTAGCATCCTGTGGCCTGCAGTGAGGATAGCATCCTGTGGCCTGCAGTGAGGGTAGCATCCTGTGGCCTGCAGTGAGGATAGCATCCTGTGGCCTGCAGTGAGGGTAGCATCTTGCGGCCTGCAGTGAGGATAGCATTCTGTGGCCTGCAGTGAGGATAGCATCCTGTGGCCTGCAGTGAGGATAGCATCCTGTGGATAGCATCCTGTGGCCTGCAGTGAGGATAGCATGCTCTGGCCTGCAGTGAGAGTAGCATCCTGTGGCCTGCAGTGACCTGAGGAATGGTCACATGACATCCCTAGTATCCTTTAGCCTGCTAGTATCTAAGCAGCTACATAATAATACTAGCCTCTTAGGGCTATGTTGAGAGACTTGGGTGAACTGTGGATTGAAGCACTGTCTCCACTGCTGTTGCTAGGACTTTTGAGCTCAAATGTCTGAGCACATAGAGCATCCAGAGAGAGAGAGACTTCCAAGCCATTGGCTGCACAGCCTCAAGCTTTGCAATGCCCCAAGTCCTTCAGCACCTTGGAGTAGCCTTGATGCATAAAAGTCTAAAGGAATGGTTGCCTAACCTCACCCATAATGGAGACAGACAATTGATACTGTTTTTAACAGCCTGTCATAATTTGAGATGGGCCACCCTTATGGCTTCACATTGCCCCAGAAATGGCTGTTCCTTATATCTGGAAGGCACTGTGGATCTCCACAGAGCTGTATTCTTTTAGAAATGGTCATAGCTCATTCTGCTGTTCTTCTTTGGCCAGCCTGCAGAGACAGTGGTGTCCTTAGTTCTTTCTGGTGGGTCACTGCTTGCTCCCCTCCTGTCTGATTCAGGAGGGCTGTCAAAGCATTGCTCAGTTCCACTGGGCCCTTGCTATACTGTTGTGGAGGAAAGATGGAACATGGGAGTCTGCAGCTACTAATGAGTAGCCTGCAGGGTGATGGGTGATCAGAGAAGTGAGATCTGGCTCAGGGTTTGGTGTGTGGTAATGACCCTCTAAAATAAGGAACTTAATTATACCTTGAAATTGAATGATTCCTTTATTCTCTTAAACAGAATGTAGTAGACTTGGGAAGCCCCTGGCACTCTTGCTGCTTTGTCTATTTCTTCCCCTTGTTTCCTGCCAATGTGCTTTGCTTCACATTCCAGAAAGCCTTTCTAAGCCTGAAATCTATTGAAAACGGATTGACGCCTGGCTTGTCACCCCGAGTCCTCATAGGAGTAACTCTTAGACACAATGGTGAGGCTGCACCTTGGATTGGCTGAGCCATCTCCAGTGGTTTCCATTGACTATCCAGGTCCCTTTATCTGAGGAATAATAATACAGTTGGCTCTCCTCTGCAGGTTTATGATAATAGTTTCAAGCTATTGTGTATTAAACATATTAAAAATTACTGAAGATGGGGATTCTATTTCCTTGTCTGCATTCCCTAACAATACAGTGCATAGGAATTCATACAGCATTTGCATGGCATCAAGTACTAGAATCATCCATCTAGAGATGATTTAAATCAGGTGGGAGGATGTGCAGGTGATGTGTCATTGCATGTGCATGTGGAGCAGCTCTGTAGATCCTGGCATCAAAAGGATGGTTCTGGAACCAAGGTCCACCAGACATCAAGGTAAGTTCATGGGCTCCTAGGGTAGAAGGAAAGAAAAAGGGAAGAGAGATTTCCCCTTTTCTGCCTCAAGTGTCACTTTTTCCATCAAGTTTCTTTTCAGGTATATCAGTACCGGAAGTGGGGACTGGGAGCTCATCCTGGTTGGCTGCATATAGAATAGGGAGATATTCCCCAGGAAAGGGATATTTGAACAGGAATTCAAGCCCAGGCTCATAGAGTCTCTTGCTTTCCATGTGGGAGCCCCTTCTGTACTAGAGAAGGTTGTGACACTTGCTGATTAATTTTCACTTGTCTTGGCACTGAGCTTTCTTCTTGTCCTTAAGTTCTTTAATTGACACAGAAAACAAAACCTACCTGCTAGCTGGTCTCAAAGGGATTTGATTATTTACCATATTGGCACATAGTGGGTGCTCAGTAAATGAGTTTGGGGAAAAAGAAAAAAGAAAAAGAATTATTAAAGTGAAAGCAAGTAGCCTAATGCCAAGAATATGATCACGTATGTCACAGGTCTGAAATCTGCCCCTGACTAGCATCACCATTTGGAAAATCAACAGCATCTGTAGGTGTATCCCATCTAAGCTTATATATGGGTGGCTTGTGGCTAGGGCAGTGATAAATATTAAATGTGAACTTACTTGAAACATTATCAAATATTTTGCCTTTTCTTTTGTAATTCAACTGTGCAAACTTTAAGCATGAACTTTGAACTTTATTGATGATGATGTTGGGTTATAATGCCAAAAGGTTTAGCATGCCCGTCTCTATAGTGTAAGGTTGTACTTGGGATGAAGTGTAACAATCTGTACAAAGAGCTCAACAGACACTGCCTGTTGGCATTCAGTGTCTGTCCACTGTGGTTGCTATCAGCTAAAAGTTTCAGGGCCTTCGGTTTGAAAACAGGAAGCAAGAAATCACTACCTCCTAAGGTCCTCTGTGTTCTGAAGGCTCAGCTCCCTATACCACAACAGGCAGCCATGCTGGGAATGTGGTGAGGAGATCTGATTGGAAAGCCAGAAGAGCTGGTGAGTGGTCACAGGCATGTAGGTTAATGATCTGAGTTGTGAGGAAGGTACTGGGAGCTCAGTGCCGCTGACATGTTGTTGGGATCCAGGGAAGATTTCCACTTCCAAACACAAAGTACCTGGTGGGGTGGATCTGAAAAAGGGCTTTTTCTGTACACAGCTGTAAGAACATGATTGCAGGGCATAGCTACACAAAGTTCTCTGTAAAATGGATTTGGGCAGAGTGTGGTTGGCTCATGCCTGTAGCTCCAACACTTGGAAGTTACAGGCAAGTGGATTTCTGAGTTTGATGCAGCTTGATCATGAGTTCTAGACCAGCCAGGGCTACACAGTGAGATCTTACCCTTACCTCAATAAAAGAAAGAAAAAAAAGGAAACTCTGACTACAGATAATCCAGTTCTTTAAGACCTCTGGAATCCCCTCAGATGAGGACTGCATTTGTTTCCTAAACATACACACAGATGAACACAAACATGAATTTGTGTATTCAGGAGATGTTAGTTGAAGCTTTGGATAAATATAAGGTTACATTCCTTAAAATGGAAAAGTAAATGTTCAGGATTCTAGAATGTTCCTCATGTCATCAGAATCTTGTTCTGGATTCTCCATGACTCTTCTATCCTTGTGACTTTTGTCAAAAGAATTTAGACAAGAGTCAGAGCGTGGTGTGGAATATGGCAGACTTGCTGCAGAATGGAGCAGGACCCACTCTGGAAGGGAGAGAGAGGACAGCGGGCTAAAGAGACCACCGTGCTGAACCCTGCTTTAGGGAGGCTCTGCACTGCTGAGAAGACTCTAGAACAGACAGCTTTGGAGAGCAGTGTTTTCTCCTAGATGATTGACAGGCCCATTTTGATTGACTTTTATAGGAGGAGACAATGGTATGCCTTTGTTCTTTACTGAAAAGCTTCTGGCTAGATAACAATCCCATTAGATGGTTTACTCATCCATCCCCTGTGGTGCAATTCAGAATGCCATGCCAGAGGCACCCTCAGGTCTAGTCGTGGCCATCTCTGTAATTTTAGTTTCAGTCCTGGTTTTACCAGCAGCTGATCATGTCAGAAAAGTTGGTCCCCAATGCCTGCCAATGTCTAACAAGCTACCCCACATTTATCCTCAGTGGGGCTGTTACCCCTTAGTCTTTCCTTCGCTCTGCCTTTGGGAAGGACTATTCCCTCCTCTCCAGTCACGCTGGTAGAACTACAAGCAACTGTCCTTGAGTAGTTAATGCCTGTAACAGCTGTGCTTATAAACATCACCCGCAACCTCACACTTGCATGAGCCACACACATTAAAAACTAGGAGTGCTTCTTGACCCATTTGCTGAAGGGTAAGAAGCTATACTTCACTCTGGGTGGACTACAAAGGTTAGAGCCATCTGTTCAGAGCCTCTGGCCTCCCTTTCCAGCCTGGAGAATGGCCAAGTCTGGCTGACTTCATCCTCTGCAAGGACAGTGTTTTCGGAAGCTGCCTCAGGCCCTCACAGTCTGCACACAGTGCTGTGTTGGTCATTAGGCAAGTCATGGCTGCTTCCAACTTATAAGCTCAGGCGACAGGTGGCGAGTGCAATAACAGGAGAAGATGTCAGCCTGCAGCCAACACTCAAGCTGATCAGACCTGGACAAAGCTGGTGCCACCATGAAGAGTGTACCACAGTCATTCACTGCCCCTCTGCCTGCAATAACACAGTACGAGTTAAACCCAGCCCATGCTTCCATCTGACTTTTGATGGGTATGGTTATGTGTACGTACACACACACACACACACACACACACACACACACACACACACACACACACACACACACACAGAGTTCAGGTGTCATTCCTTATACTTTTAGACAGAGTCTTTCACTGGCTTGGGACTCACCAAAAAGCCTAGGCTGGCTGGCTGGCAATCCTTCCCAGTACCGACTTTTGTCATCACGCCTGTCCCTTCACATGGATTCTGGGCATGGAGCTCAGGCCTTCATAACCCCAGGGCAAACGATGTACTGCCTGACCATCACCAGATATGTCTTTCTTTTTCTAGCTTCCTCCCAGGAATTCTTCAATTAAGTCTTATCCCTCCGTGAACAGTCACCACTCTTCTTCTCAATAATTGTGTGCAGTTGCCACACAGTCTTTCTACACAGGAAGATGCAGGGAAGAAGAGGCAAGGGGTCGGTCTGAGGTCACAGTAAACGAAGGACTCCAGAGCTTATGCATGTCACCCTTCATGACATGGTCTTTGACTCCTTCTGAGAAGAACAGAAAGGAGATTGACACCTACTAGGCACCAGTCATGGGCCCCGTGTTCCCACATAAGACTTTAAAAACATCTCACCCATGGCTCTAATGGATTAAATGATGAGAAGAAACCAGGTTTCAGCCAATCCTGTCACTGTTGTGGTTACAGCTCTCCTGTTGTTCCTCACAAACCCAACATGTGTGGATGTTATCAGATGCCCAGCTTTCCTGGCTTTCTGTCTCTGAATGTCTCCTCAGAGCCAGCCATTGTTGGGATTATCCCTGCCCAGGCGCCTAGCCAAGGGCATCCTGCCCCAGCACACTGGAAATGTCTCCACTGGAGAGTGACTTCTGGGATTGACCTTTTGCCCCCTCCCCCAGTGAAAGGGTTGACTGTGGTGAGGAAGGGAGCAGGAAGTGGCTTCAGGAGCATAGGATAGCATGTTCCTTCACCTCCTCATTCTGTCTGTCTGACCTTAGACCAGGATATCTTTTGCAACTGTGTTCTCATCACTGGGGCTTAGTGATGAGACATCACTA
The DNA here is from genome assembly GCF_008632895.1 of Mastomys coucha. Classification (NCBI taxonomy): domain Eukaryota; kingdom Metazoa; phylum Chordata; class Mammalia; order Rodentia; family Muridae; genus Mastomys; species Mastomys coucha. The sequence goes on along the minus strand of NW_022196904.1, from coordinate 100,661,969 downwards.
CTTCTGACACATAGCCTTTAATCTGAGCCTTTGACTGGATGTCACTGTGCCTGTATTAAGTGAGGTGAGCAACTATACATGCTGGGTTCTGTGGTGGTTTGAATAGGAATGGTCCTCATAGACTCATGTCTGAGTCTTGAATGCTTGACCCATAGGGAATGGCACTACTAGGAGGTGTAGCCTTATTGGGGTTGGTGTGGCCTTGTTGGAGGAAGTATGCTGCTGTAGGGATGGGCTTTGAGGTCTCCTATGCTCAAGCTTCACCCAGTGTGGAATACAGTCTCTTTCTGCTGCCTTTGGATCAAGATGTAAAACTCTCAGAACCTTCTCTAGCACCATGCCTGCCTGGATACTGCCATGCTTCCTGCCATGATGATAAAGGACTAAATCTCTGAACTTGTAGGCCAGCTCCAATTAAATGTTTTCCTTTATAAGAGTTTGGCCTGGTTATGGCGTCTCTTCACAGCAATAAAACCTGAACTAAGATAGGGTCTAAACAACATCGCTGTTATATTCCTAGAACACAGAGCGTAAGTGCAGCATTGGAGAACTGTGTTAGGATTCTGGTGTGTGTGTATGGGTGTTTTGAAGGACTTGGTTTGAGTATGTGACTGTGAGACAGACACATTTGAGTGGGACCTGTACAGTAGGCCAACAGGCTAGAGGCTGCTGTCACTTCATTTCTATAGGGGATAAGTAAGGCTGGAAATTCAGATGGGGCTTCTATTTGAAAACTTGAGTCTGAGGCTGAATTATTTCTTTGAAAAATCTCTAGCTTTTCTCTCAAGGATTTCCAACTAATTAAAATAAACCAACCACATTATGAGATATAATCTGCTTTACTCCAAATCTGCTGATGGAAATGTTAATCGCATCTGGAGCACAACCCTCACAGCTTCCTCTAGAGCCTGCAATCCTGACTGTGTGTAACATAACAGCAGGGCCTCATCACCATGGGTACGTAGAATTTGCAGCCTCAGTTCCTCTCACCTGTGACTCCCAACAGCAGAACCAGAAGTCAGTCCTGTTCTCCCAAAGCTCTCTGTGACGCAACAGGGTGACCTGGCACAGTGGCATCCAGAGAAGTCACATAATGTCCCTCTCTATTAGCGGTAGTGGTGGCTATGCTCAGGGGGAGGGTCCCTAGCCAAACTGATCAGTGCCCTTTGAGTTTATGCTCTTAAAGTTCTAGATATGAGAACAGAGATTCAGTTGTGCAACTAGAAGCAAAGTGCCTCTGGACCTCTAGGTGCTGTGACATTCAGGAATGTGGTTCTTGCCAGCAGCCAGCAAGTCCACTGCCCTTAACATAATGTCTGGAGCACAGAGGTAGAGGTTGGACCTCTACTCTGGTTGTCATGGGGTTGGTAATTTGTACTCAGCTATGGGCTCTGCCTTGATGAACTTAAACTGAGAGGATGGAGGAGATGTGATAGCCAATCTTTCTGTCAACTTGATTGGATTAAGGAACTCATAGACCACTAGGGAGACATGCCTCTGGGTGTATCTGTGAGGGTGTTTCTGAGTCATGCAGAATGTGAACTGTGTTATGCCATACTCTGGGGTCATGTACTGAATAAAAAGGGGGAAGGGAGAAAGCCAGCTTATGCCTGCAGCCCCTGCTCTTTGCTTTCTTATCTACCTGATGTGAACAGGTAGCTCAACACTGCTGCTGCCACAGATTGCTCCCACCACAGGAGGAGCCTGCCTGAGGCAGAAGCCATTATTGTGTATTGTTAAAACAAGATTCTATCTACTGTAGGAGCTGAGTTTCTGTTTTAAAGTCTGTTTCTTGGAGTCTGACCTGTCCCAACCCATGTCTTGTGTTTGAGAATGCCCTGACCCTCTCTAACCCCCTAATCCTCCCTACCACCCTTCTTAATGATGTTTTGCTTTTTTTTTTTGAGATTTTTCTATATTCCTTGTTGCTCTACTGTCTCTCCTCTGTAAACTTATTTTGTAACTGCTTGTAATTTTATACCCTAAAAGGGGTTCTTGACTCCACCTCAATAAAATCAAGCTTTCTTTAAACTTTCCTTAAAATTGTGGTAGAGGTCTTATTTTTGCCTGGTGGGATTAATGCATGCCTTCCCTGCCAGGATGGATCTTCAATCCTTTCTCTGCCTCTTGTCAGCTACTTGGGTGCACAGCAAGAAAATTAACCACTATAGAGGTTAACTGCTATTCTCTTCACAGACAGGGTTTAAAGGGCTATATTCATTAATACAGTGACCCCAAGGAACAGTGATAGACCTGGCAAGCTCCACCCAGCTTCAGCAGATGCAGGGCCCAGAGAAAGAGCAAAAATGGAGGACCATTATACTATACTAGTTACTTTTCTGTTGCTGTGATAAGACACCATGACCAAGTCCACTTAACAGAAGCGAGGGTTTACTTGGGGCTTATAGTTACAGGGTGAATCTGTGACTACTGTGGTGAGGAGCACAGCAGCAGACAGTAGGCAGGCAGGCAGGCAGGCGGGCGGGCAGACAGGCAGGCAGGCAGGCGTGGAGTTAGAGCAGCAGCTGAGAGCTTACATCCTGATCCACAGACAGGAGGTAGAGATCACACTTAGAATGAATGGCAGGAGTGTTTTGAAACCTCAAAACTTTTATCCAGTGACACACCTCCTCCAACAAGGTCACACATCCAAACCCTTTCCAAACTGTTCTACCAACTGGGGACCAAATATTCAAATATATGAGCCTACAGGGGCCATTCTCATTCAAACTGCCATACATGTCATATGCTTAAATATTTAAATGCAATAAATCACGCTGGTGTATAGTTAGATGAAATATGTTCTGTCCTCCTACATGGACAAATGACCCTTCATCAGGTTTGGCATCTGAATCCTCATCTTTTTTCCCAAGTATGGAGAAGGCAGCTCTGCCAGCCGAGTCTGCGTCTATCCCTAGCCTCCAGATTGCCTCGCTTTCTCCTCTGTTCCTGGCTCCAAATCATACTGCCAGTGGCATTGCATGCACACCGGTAGACAGACCAACTGTACATCACTGTGTCTGAACTCTGAAAATAGAACGCTTATGTCCCTTGGGTGTCCATAAAACTGAGGTACTCTCCCTTTTGGATAATGAATTCAGGCCATCCCAAGTCTGGAAGGCAGGCTCAGGCCGATGGAGAAGACTAATTCGGAACATATAGAGTTTAGTTGGGGATAGCATGTGGGGAGGGGCAAGCTCTGCCGGTTGACCCCTAGAACTCTGTCTCATGGGAAAGAGGATGGCTCAGACCAGAGTCTCTAAAATGGGATGTCTATGTCAGGAACCCACTTGCCTAAGAACACATTTGGACATTGGACAGGTGTGTTCAGGGTTAGCTTCTCACATGGGTCTCCATCCATTGTTGATGAGGGTTAATCTCTGTTTCCATGGTTATCACCTTCTCTCTCACCAGCCTCGTCTGCTTTTTTCTTCCATTTCTAATCTTGGAGAATTCCCCAAAATTGCCATCTGCATACAAATTGTGTTTTGGGGGCAGCTAGTTCTGGGAGCCATTGCCCCTGAGGGTAGTCTAAATTCATGTTGCTACTTTGTTTTTTTTTTTTTATTTCACTGCTGCTTTTAAAGATTTCACCCTGTTCCCTTTGTGTTCCATATATTAATTCAGCTGGCTCTCTATTTGGGATTCTTTTTAGTTCAGTTTACAGCAAGCAAGATCTTTCATGATATTCAGGTTTCTAAAATGTATTCTGCCTCTTGAGGTAAATAATTTTTCAAAGATAGAATTTTGTTTTTCTGCTTTATTGTGCATCCTATTAGAGTATTGGGATGTTTTTGAAAGGAAGTTAAAGTAGACTTTCACGATGCCTGCAGACTGCTCTGGTACCTCTGGGGTCCCTGAGTACACATACCTGAACTCCCTGCCTGCACACACCTGAGCTTGGCTCCAGGATCAGGTCCCCAGACTTTGGCCAAAGGTGAGTCCATTCTGAAGCTCCTCTTCTTGTTCTGATCACAAGCCCCAGTCTTGGATGGCTTCCACTTTTCTCTTTTCTCTATGTGTTGTCCTCTGGTGAGGCAAGCTGGGCTTTCGAGAGGGCTGGTTGCACCTACCCAGCACTTCTCATGATATCCCTGTGTGGTCCTTCTGTGGTTCCTGTGTCAACATCAGTCCACTTCCCTGCCATCTTCTCCCTACTCCTCCTGATAGCCACTCTCTGCCCCACTCAGTGGGTGTGTCCCATGCTCCCAAGTCTGTGCCTGTTTTTTTTTCAGTTTATTTAAGCTCAACAGTGACATGAACTCTGGGTCTCATCGTCACAGTCTTTTCAATTCCAGCACTCAGCAGAGTGTGAGTTCTTGTTTTCTCACATTAAAGTCTGGGAAGGGATGATTATTATTTATTTTATTGCTATATATGCATCGTACATAGCGATGGGGCTATTGAAGATATATATGTAAGTTAATCATCTATGATTATGATCATAGGGCCTCCCATAATACCTGCCTACTTTAGCCTTCATCAGCCCCTCAGACAGGCATACATGGATACACACACACACATACACACACACACACACACACACTCCACAAGTAATAAAAAATGTTTCTTTCGTTGTTGACTTTTTGAGTCTGACCTATTTTGCTTAACATGATAGTTATATTTATTTTTTACTGGAAATAACATGATTCTGTTCTTCTTTATGGTTGAAAATGTATATATATATATATACATATACATACATATACATACATACCTGTAACTGGACTTTTGGCTACTTTGTGGGTTCTCTGTTTTCTTACCTTTCTCTGCCCCTTCACTCCCACCCTCCCACCCTAAAACTATGTAAGAGAAAAAGAGGCATAGAGGGGAGAGGGAGAAAAAAAATGTCCAAAAAAGACTGTGGTAGGAGAGAGGGTGATAATATCATTAGCCTACTTTCTGTTGATTAGGGGTGTCAAGTTCCTCAGGGCAAGTTTAATCTTCCCTATCAGGATATCTAATTTCTTTTTCTTGTCTCTCTGCACATGACTACTTAACAAACTGCAACCAACAGTAACCAGCAATTGCCAACCAACAACTAACTGCCAGCAACCACCAACATCAACAACCAACTCTTGGGGCTCTAGCATTTATACACCCTCTGAGGATTCCACATATGGAGACTTAGGCCAATTCTGTCAGTTGGCTTTTGTGAATAGTGACCCAGATTAACATCTTTATTAGCATTTCACACCAATCAGTTGAATTGACTGGTTCATAGTGACCCAATAAGGCTGCTGTCATAACTGAAGGAGAAAAACTGTCCATGATGAAGACAAACTGATTTCATGACCACTGATCCAGAACTTTAGAAGCTAACTGAAGAAATCACATACACAGGAAAACAATATAAGTACACCCCCAAGGCTATGGGAAAGAAAGAATGCCCTAGAGTAACAGAAAAGCAAAGGAAGACTGGGAAGCTGCCATCCATCAGGAAAGAACACAATGACAGAAACCAATATGCACCCTCAGTGAGAGCTCTGAGCACTTTTTAAAGGATATCTTCCTTTAATTTTATAATGATTTCATATATCCATATGATATATCTAGGTCATATAGCCCCCCTCCCCCAGTTTCCTCTGACTCTCCGATACTCTCCAACACATCTCCTTCCTACCCTCATGTCCTTTCATTCTAACACATTGAGTTTGATTTTGTTGCTTCTGAACTGTTAACTGAGCTGGTTGACCTGGCCTCGTGCAGGTGACCACAGCCCCAGTAAATTTAGGAGTACAGTGGCCCTGTCATGTCCAGAAGACAGCACTTCACGACACTCCTCTTCATCCCCTGGCACTTATATTTTTTTCTACCCCTTCTTTTGAGATTTTCTTTGAGCTTTAGGTTAGGGGTTGATAAAGATTTCCCAGTTAGGGCTGAGCACCCGGCAGGTTCTTATTCTCAGCACTTTGACCAACTGTCAGTCCCTGCATTAACACCCACTATAGGAAAAACCTTCTCTGGACAAGGTTGAGAACAGCACTAATCTATGGGTATAAACATAGAAATATGTAGAAAGAGGCTTGACATCATGTCCATTTAACAAAACAACAATAGTAGCTCCTTGCTAGGCTTTGTGACCTCCCAATCATGGGCTTTTGATCAAGTTTAGCGTGTCAGGATCAGGTTCTACTGTGGAGTAGAACTCAGATCTTGTCAGAAAATGATTGGTTCCTCCCATGACTTTATTCCACTATAGTACTAGTGGTTACATTTTGCCCAATAGGCTGGTATTATAATATTTGGGGTCAACTCTAGATAAGACCGTGAATAAGATCCTCTGTACCCTGCACAGCATATTCTGTCTGTTTTTATGACAACTAGCCAGCAGGTAGGAAGTTTCCAGAACAAAGAACTATGACTATTAATGGTCTTAATTCCCCTATCAAAAGATACCAATTAACAGATTTTGTTTTATAAAGGGACCCATCTATTTGTTGCTTGATGGAAATGTATCTCACTGGCAAAGACAAACACAGCCTTAGGGAAGGGGTTGGGAAAAGCATGCCAAACAAGCAGAAACTAGAAAGCAAGCAGAGACAGTAAAACCAATATTGGACAAAGTAGATTTCAGAACAAAAGTATCTGGAAGAACTATAAAAAAAAAGAGGAGCATTTATTTTTGATTAAGAGAACAATCCATCAAGATGACATAACATTCTAAATATATTCAGGCTGAACATGGGCACACTCAGTTTCATAAAAGAGACACAATTGGCTATAAAGGCAGGCTGATTCTGCACAATATTAGTGGGTGACTTTAACACCTCACTCTCACCAGTTGACAGATTGTCCTGACAGCAAATAAACAAAGACCTTTAAATTTTTAGGTGGTGCATAGTACTTGTATGTATTTATGAGTGCAATGTGATAATTCCATTCAGGATCACAGTGTGTAATCATCAAATGGTCTCCCGATGCACTTCTTATTCCTCTGGTCTCCTCCCTTCTAGTCCTCCATAGAATATTCAGGAAGTTATTGTAAATTGTAGTCACCACTTAAGGGCATCAAAAGTGATCCCTCCTACTTAACTATATTATGGGATCCACCTTTCTCTACTTTTGTTTCTTGCTGATCACTAACCTATCTTCTTTGAGATCAGCATTTTTAGTTTCCACATATGAGTCAAGCACTTGGCATTTGTCTTTGTGTTCCTGTCCTATTTTACTCAAAAAGGAGTCCTCTAGTTCCATTCATTTTGCTGAAAATTCTAGGATTTTATTATTAAACATGATTGAATAATATTCCATTGGGTAGGTCCCATTTATATTATCTATCATCCAAGATGGATATTTTGGTTTATTCTCCATCTTGGTTATTGCAAATAGTGTGATAAACATAGGAGGGCAACTATGTCTGTTTTTTTCCTACATGTATATCTGTGTGTATGCATATGTAGGGGAAAATATGTGTATTTATGCATTTGTGTGTGTGTACATATACATGTGTGTACATGTAGAGGACCAAGGTTGAATGTGGGCGTCCTGCTTGCAGGGTATTCTCCACCCTTATTCATTGAGACAGAGTCTCATGCTGACCATGGAGCTTGTCAATTCAACTTCTGATTAGCCAGCTGGTTCCAGGATCTCCTATCTCTACCGTTTGCACACTGGAATTACAAGTAGCCACCATACCTCCCTGGTTTTTATGGATTGTAAGAATCTAAACTTTGGACCTCACCTTGATTGTCATGTGCTTTATCCATTGAGCCACCTCCCCAGCCTCAGTGTCTCTTCTATAAGCTGAGTTTATTTTCCTTTCAAGATGTACCCAGAAGTGGGACAGATGGATTATATAGCAGCTTTATTTCAGGTATTGAGGATGCCCTATTCTCCACAGTGTCTGTATCAATTCACATTTCTACCAACAGAATAGATTCTTTCAAAAGTCTGGGAAGGAAGGGTCATTTTGGTCTGTTTGGGTCAGGTGTATATGAGCTGACAAATCACTTTAGTGAGAGGCAGGACCATGAGACATTAGTAGAGGTCCAGTAGGGGACTATGAAGAGAGGAGACAGAGTAAGCTGGGAAAGTGTGAAACTATCTCAGGCATTTTTCATTGTTTTGCATTTGCCCATTGTATTATTGAAAGGTAGAGGTTCACCAAGTGAGCTGAAGGATGGACAACTTCCCAGGGCATGTATTCACTAGTCACAGACATATCATTTTCCTCCAGGTGACAAAGACCATCAAAGTTTTCCGAGTATGCCAGTTCCAATGTGAAGACCCACTGAGTTTTGATGAAGGACTGATGTTCTAACAGTGTGTGGCTCCAGTATGGAGAGTTTGAGGTCAGTGATTCAAAGGGGGCCAAGAAACAGCAACAAATGGAAGTGCAGAGCCAGGCTATGGGTGCTGAGACTGCAGATGCTGAGGGGGATGGGCAGTGATAAAACCTTGCTTTCCCCTTTGTATTATAATGTATTTAGGCCACTGCATGAGGGGTGCATGCTCTGCCCAGTCCCTAGGTGAGCTGGAGTTCTGCCCTCCATACTCTCACAGTTCTTTCTTCACAGTCAATTTTACCATGTAAGGTACCACATTACATTTATTTGCCTGTGAGTCTGTTTCCTGCCTGGACCAGAACTTCTGGGGGAAAAGTCTGAATCACACTGCCCTTGTATTCCTAGCAGGAATCCAGCTCATACACAACACAGGTTCAAGAATATTAGATAAAAAAGACCTAAGATTTGTTAAGCTTGAGCAGAGTCTTTTACACTTCCCATCTTTCTGTTCCTCCAGCCTTATCCTCCTGTGCCTCCTAGTCTCCTGTCACAGACTTTCTTAGATTAGGGTCCTTACCCAAATCCTGGTCCCCTTATATAGAGCCTTGACCCATGCATGGCCCTTGTAGCCCCATCTTCCTAGCCCCTGAATCATATTCTGCTAGCACTGCTTGGTCTGGGCAGACAGATCTCTGGTGCTGTGATCCAGCACCATAGAGTCCAGCTCCCTGCCTACCAGGACAATTCAGATTTATTGAATGCTAAAGGAGATGGGTTTGTCCACTTCCTCTTCTGCCTCATGTCTTGGTGTGGACCATGTCTAAATGCCATCAGTGCTTTTTGCCTTGCCAAACTCTCTGCACCTCTACCCAGTCTGGCATCCCATGCTGTTCCTGGGACCATTGGCTAATGTTCATCTTTCTGTGAGCATCCTTAGCTCAGTGAAACTATCTTATGCAGCACATAGGTTTCTGAGTTTCTCGATTGTACAGGTCTAGTATGATCCCTCCCTGGCCCCTTCCAGACATCTCTCCTGCACTTCTGTGAACAAAGGAAGTGAGAGCATTCAGTGTTTACTCCTCTGGCTGGGGAGTTGCTATGGTCACCATGTCAAACAGTCCCTGGAGCAGAAACTTGCTGGGATGATTCTATAAACTGAAGCCTTTGTGTGTGGCTGCCTGACTCAGCACAAGGGACACTGGAGACCTTGGGGAAAGAAGAAAGACCACCTACCAGAAAGGGAGTGAGGACTCAAGGAATAGGCTCAGCTTCTGTGGAGAGCGGCTCATCAGTCTAAGAGAACAGCAGGTGTCCCATAAGACCAGAGGATGGCAGTGTTTTTGACTTCTCGTCCCAGGGCTCCATTAACAAAGTATCACAAACTGGGTGACTTAAAGGAACAGAAGCGGGGCTCATGAGCTGGCTCGTCAGGTAAAGATGCTTGCTGCCAAGACTGATGATCTGAGTTTGATCCCTGGAACCTACACAGTGGAAAGAGAGAACCTACTCTGAAACGTAGTCCCCGGATGAAATACCTTGGATCGGGAAGGACATTCCGCTGCACTGTTCCCCTTCTCAAGAGAGTTTTGCCAAGGCAGTAACATAAGATTCCATTCTAGGGAATCTGAAAACATTTCCAGTGAATGTGCCTATTCATTCATATAATTATACAGATCCCTTCCCCAAAGCTCTCATTCCAAGTACTTTTAACAAAATAGAATAATGAGCCAGGATACTGAGAGGAGACAACAGTCTTGGAACCCAAAGTCCCCAGAGAATCAGTGCCAACTCCCTAAGCACCACTTCCCTACGAGGAAGGAAGCTGATCCAAAGGGACAAAATGGGTCTGCAGTTAGAACTCAGATTCCAGACCCGAGCTGGGAGCTGTCTTCTTAGACTGGAAGCAGACCCCTCATGCTCAAGCAAAGCAGGCCTGATTTACAGTGCTGTGGGAGGGCTTCACTCCCTGAGCAGTTAGCCTCAGCTGCCTGGGGTTCCAAGCACATGCAAGTCCTTCAAAGATTCATGCTCCTGGCTTCTCCCAGAAAGTGCCTCAGAAGTGGAGGGGGAGTAGGAGCTGATAGCTGATAAGGCTGATGGTGCCTCCTTGTAAGGCAGTGGGATGGTGGGAGCTTCAGTGGGGGTGGAGCAGCTGATCCATACAGAAATATTCTGTTAGTTTCCTTTCTGTGCCCTCCAAAAATGACTTACTCCAGACATTCTAAACGGGTGAAGGAGGAACTAGTTGTTCTCTATCAGAGAAGATTTATTATATGAGGAGTTCTAGAAATTTGAAAACAGAAAAGGAAATTTTGTAGAAGGACAATGAACAGCTAAAGGGTTGAGAGACAACAGAAAATCAGACCCAGGAAGGCCCATCAAGTGTGGGAATTTACCAATCTTTCTACCACTCAATGCCTTAGATGAAAATTTTGTGTGTAGCAGTCAGACATAGTGACTCACATCTATAATCCAACTTAGGAGGTTGAGACAGAAAGAGTGTAGTAAGTTTGAGGCTAGCCTGGGCTACATAATGAGACCCTATCTCAGGAAATCAATCAACATTCTGACCAACATTCCCAAGAGGAAGAGACTATTTGAGATACAATGCTTCATATTCTTGCTTCAGTGGGCTTCAGATGGGAGCCTTTTAATCTCTTCTGAGTTTCAGAGAGAGGAAGATATGGCGTTTCACAAAGGAACTGAAATAGAGCAGGCAAAAGATGCCATTCACTGTTCCTCTAGGAAGCAGTCATCACCCTCCCTTCCTCTTCCGTCTCTTCCTCCCTCTGTCTTCCCACCCTCCTTGTCTCCCTTTCTCTTCACTCTCTCCCTCCCTCCTCTCCCCTCCCTCTTCCCTTTCACCCTCCTACCTCTGCTCTCTTCTGTTGTAACCAACTTTCTTGTTGCTCCCTCCTGCTATGAGCTGAGTCATGTAGAGGAAATGAAACTCGGGGCTTGCCTCTAAAAACGCTACTGTGTGGTGTTGCTGGGAGATGATCAAAAGCCCTGCGGTTGTTTAGGCTATGGCCCCTTTGATTGCAAGGAAAACAAAACTAACTCCTTCAAGTTCCTCAAGAGAACATGCAGCAATAATTCAGTGCTTTCCCAGATCAGAGACCTGAGCCAGTGCAGGAGAAGGGCTCAGGGAGCTGGCTCACCTCCTCTGTCCCAAAGTACAAGGTCTCCATTTTGCTCATTGTGACCCCATTGCTCTTTCTTCACAATGTAATCCTCTCTGATCATCAGCTTGCAAATGGCTGTTGTTACTTTCAATTTACAGCACCTTTTCACCTGCAAGTGTTTACAATCCCAGACCCATACCAAGTTCCTAAGACAGAGTTTGTTCAAGTTCCCAAGTCTGTTCTTTTTTTCTGGAGCAAGCCTGACCCAAACCCTGACATAGAGTGAATGTTTCTTTCCCTTTCTTCTTTTTTGTGTATATGTGCATGTGTGTGGAGGGGTGGATGCACATGTGTATGCACGCCTGTGTATGGAAGCCAGCAGTCAGCTTTGAGTATTATTCTTCAGGCGACATCTACTTTGCTTTTTGAGACAAGTTCTCTCACCAGGACGTGAGACTTACAGACTGGCCAAGCTCCAGGGATCTTCTAGTTTCTACTCCCAGCAGCAGGGATGCCACCATGGTCATATTGTTTATCTGGATGCTGAGGATCAAAGTGAGGTCCTCATGTTTATATAACAAGCACTTAACCTGCTGAGCCATCTTCCCAACTCTGCAAGATCAGATTTCTAATCAGCGCACTGATTAGGTGGCCATCACCAGTTTAGTTCAGTTTAGCGTTTCTCTCTCTCTTTTTTTTCCTGGTAAAGTTTGGACAGCTGAGATATGGATGTGAAAGTACCAACTTTAGGTAGGGCAGGCTCTGTGGGATGTTTTTTTGTTTGTTTTTTGTTTTTGTTTTTGTTTACTTTGCATAGCCTACCCTTGTAATGGTTTGGAGACAATGCCTGATTGCTTCGGAAGATGTTTAGCTGAGAAAAGGAAAGAGATGGGCAGGATGCTTGAGGAGACACTGGGATGGAGGTGCTGCTGGGTCTCCTTTGCTTTGACAAGTGCATTCCCCTCTGGGTCTCACACTTGACCACTGCTGCTCCTGCCTAGAATGCCCACCACAGTGCTGCTGTGTTTCCCTGCCCACAGTGGGGCTGGGCCTTCCACCCGGGAGGCTGATGGATGGGTCAGAGAGGAACAAGTTGTCCACATATATTTTCCCCTCACCTTTTACACAGGCTTCCTGTTGAGGTTTCTGTGCTTGGGGCCCACCTGAGTCCTCGCCAGCTTAGCCTTCGCTCTGTGCTCTTCCAATCTCTTCAGCTTCTGCCAGAACCAGTTAACAGCAATCTAGCTGTTTCCAAATACCTCTGGTGAGTTAGTTCTAGTGGCCTCTTGACATGTCTTTGGGCTGACACATCAATGATTCAAAAGTATGTTTAAAATTAATACATTTTGGTTATACACATTAAAGGAGTTTGCTGTGATAACCCTACATGTATATCCACTGTGCATTGATAGTATCCCCCAACCCCTCCTGACTTAGGTCCCCTCCCCCCATTCTTCCTCCTAGCACGCTTCCCCATTCCCAGAAGTCCTCTTTAACTTATTTTTATTTAACTTCCCCATTTCTACTTACTATTCTGTACTGTACTTATATGAAGATGACTCTGGGTTTATACAAGTGAGCAAGAATATGTGGTACTTGTTTTTCTGTGTCTGGCTTGCTTTACTCGACATAATTGTCTTTGTTATATCTCTATTGCTGTTAAAACACACCATGGCCAAGGCAACTCATAAAAGAAAACATTTAATTGAAAGCTTGCTTACAATTTCAAAGGTTGAGTCCATGATCATGGTGGAGTGCATGGCAGCAGGAAGCTAGGCCCTGGAGCAATAGCTGAGAGAAAAAGAGAGAGAGGGAGGGAGAGAAAGAGAGACAGAGAGAAAGAGACAGAGACAGAGAGAGAGAGACTCTAGGCTTGGCAAAGACTTTTGAAACCTCAAAGCTCACCCCAAAACTTCTCCAACAAGGTCATGCCTCTCCTAACCCTTATTTATTTATTTATTTATTTATTTATTTATTTATTTGATATTTTCTTTATTTACATGTCATGTAATATCTCCTTTTCCAGTTTCCCCTCCAAAAAAAAAAAAAAAAAAAACCTTTTCCTTCCCCCCTCCACCTGCTCACCAACCTACTTCCTGGCCCTGGCATTCCCCTACACTGGGGCATAGAACCTTCACAGGGCTAAGGGCCCCTCCTCTCATTGATGACCGACCGACTAGGCCATCCTCTGCTACATATGCTGCTGGAGCCATTAGTCCCACCATGTGTACTCTTTGGTTGGTGGTTTAGTCCCTTGGAGCTCTGAGGGTACTAGGTAGTTCATATTGTTCGTCCTAAGGGGCTGTAAACCCTTTAGCTCCTTGGGTCCTTTCTCTAGCTCCTTCATTGGGGACCCTGTACTCAGTCTAATCGATCACTGTGAGCCTCTACTTCTGTATTAGTCAGGTACTGTCAGAGCCTCTCAGGAGACAGCTATATCAGGCTCCTGTCATCCAGTACTTGCCACAATAGTGTTTGGATTTGATGACTGAATATGGGAGGGATTCCCAGGTGGAACAATCTCTGGATTGTCCTTCCTCCAGTCTCTGCTCCATATTTTGTCTCTGCAACTCCTTCCATGGGTATTTTGTTACCCCTTTTAAGAAGGAACAAAGTATCCACACTTTGGTCTTCCTTCTTCTTGAGTTTCTTGTGGTTTGTGGACTGTACTTTGTAAATTCCTGTCTTCTGGGCTAATATCCACTTATCAGAGAGTGCATACTGTGTTTGTTCTTTTGTGATTGGGTTACCTCACTCAGGATGATATTCTCCAGATCCATCCATTTTCCTAAGAATTTCATATATTCATTGTTTTTAATAGCTGAGTAGTACTCCATTGTGTAAATGTACCGCATTTTCTGTATCCATTCCTCTGTTGAGGGACATCTGGGTTGTTTCCAGTTTTTGGCTATTATAAATAAGGATGCTATGAGCACAGTGGAGCATTTGTCCTTATTATATGTTGGAGCATCTTCTGGATATATGCCCAAGAATCATATAGCTGGGTCCTCTGGTAGTACTATGTCCAATTTCTGGAGGAAATGCCAAACTGATTTCCAGAATAGTTGTACCAGCTTGCAGTCTCACCAGCAATGAAGGAGTGTTCCTCTTTCTCTACAAACTCTCCAGCATCTGTTGTCACCTGAGATTTTTATCCTAGCCATTCTGACTGGTGTGAGGTGAGGATAGCAAAAACTATTCTCAACAATAAAAGAACCTCTGGTGGAATCACCATCCTGGACCTTAAGCT
>NW_022196904.1:100629775-100646566 GCF_008632895.1 Mastomys coucha | reverse complement strand
AAGAAGTTAAGACTCCAGAGAACCAAATAATCCTATTAAAAATGGGGTACAGAGCTAAACAAAGAATTGTCAACTGAGGAATACCAGATGGCTGAGAAGCACCTAAAGAAATGTTCAACATCCTTAGTCCTCAGGGAAATGCAAATCAAAACAACCTCCTAACCCTTCTAATCTCTCTCCAAACTGTTCCACCAACTAGGGACATAACATTTAAATATATGAGACTATGGGGGTCACCCTCATTCAAATCACATTAATAATGGTATAGTGACAGTGAGTTACTATATAACAGTAAGTAAGTATAAATAAACTGTGTCCCTGGTGTTCATGTTCTCTATCCCTGGAAGAAAGTCTCTTCTGTAAGAATGAGGGCAGTAAATGAACTACAGCTAGCCCAAAGGGCCTGGGAAGGGTACTGTTTGGGTGAGCACCTGTGTGCACACAGGACTGTAAGTCTCCACCAGATACCAACCATTGTTTGAGAAAAGCTTCTATCACTAGCAACCAAGGAGGCTAGGTTAATTAAAATGGCATTTGTTTGTGTGTCTAAATTGTAAAAAGTCCCTTGGGAAGACTAGAATTCAGAAAACAAAATCCCCATCCTAATGCTACCATTAGCACCTGCTGTATTTCCTTCTAGCTTTTTTTTCTCTATGCATGTTTTAAGTATAATCATGGCTGCCACACTTGCTCATGCCATGTGGTCATCCTTTGCCATGTTGATAGAAGATTTTCAAAAACTTTATCCTAATGACTTGAGTGTCCGCTGTGGCATTGAGAGAACAGAGTAAAATCAAACCCACCATCCCCATCTTTTCCATAGCAACAAGGTGAGGTTTAGCCAGAAGGCAAGGTCATTCACTCTGGAAATGATGACTTCCAAGACACAGGAGCTGGGGAGAGGAGATTCTTCTGTGCTTGTACTCCCAGATGGAGCTTCTGGGTGGAGAACTGACATGGGAAGTGTTATCTGGGTGACAGAATCCCTCTAGACCCTACTACCCTCCTGACCCCACAGGCCCCACATAGCCAACAGGGCTGTGTGTTAAAGCTGAAGCCACACCCCCACACTTCACATCTAGCAAACATTGAATTATCAGAAAGTCAGCTGGGCTGGAGGTGGGGAGAGTTAGGGGTTAGAAGGATTGGGGGTTAAGGGAATGGAGTTTGGTGTGGGGGCTGGGAGTTGGGGGTGGCAATGGGGAGATGGGGGTGTAGATTGGTTCTAGGTCTGTCCTCTATGGATGATGGAACTGGGAAGGCAGTGCCAGGATCTGAGAGTCTTTCCCCTGGGTCTCCTGGGAGAGGGCTATGAACTGCTGGACCCCACCATCATTGGCAGGGTACATGGATAGAGTCCCTTTCTCCAGACTGTGGGCTCTCAGGCTGCTTTCAGCCTTGTAGGGCTGGGCAGAGATGGGGGTGGTGATGTCCTCTGGAAGAAAGGGCCATAGCCACATGGACCCTTGTGCCTTGGGTTTTTCCCCCTCTGGCCAGTGGCAGTGCCTGAACAGCCCAGAATTTGTGACTTTAGCTTGTAAGCATATCTCAGACTTGAAGGAGGATCTTCAGATAAAGCCAGATTTGCTGAGATGATTGGAACACGATGTAAAAAGCAGGTTCATTTGCATAATAAAAGCACAATAAATGTAATAGGGCTGTATTTTCTACCTGATGCTGTGGGAGTGGAGTATTTCTTAAATTGTTATTTTAGAAATCGCCTTTGTTCAGTGTAATTTATATACAATGTAATCACTCAATTTTAGGTGTGCAGTTCTATAAATTACCTCTGACAGCTGCTGATCTGCTTTCTGTCACTATCAGCTCACTTTTCCTCTGGAATTTCCTGTAAATGGAGTCATGCAAGGCACGCCTTAGAGAGTCGAGGGTGTGTCTCCCTTTACTAAGAATGTTTCTTATTCCATGTATTCTCCTGTGTGGAGTCATGGGTAGTTACATCATAACACCTGTATATGTGTCTATGTGTATACTGGTATGCATATCCATGTTGTGAAGGCCAGAGGCCATGTCCTCCTCAACTGTTCTACACCTTAGCTTTTGAGGCAGGGCCTCTCACTGAACCAGTAGCTTGCCAACCCAAATGGGGTGGTACCAGCAAGCCCCAGGGGCCCTCCTGTCTCTGCCTCCTAGCACTGGGATTACATGTGTGTGCTACCACACTTGCTGGGGATTTGAACTCAGGCTCTCAGGCCTGCAAGTTCCGGTTTGCTTTCTGTTTCTGTGATAAACACCATGAACAAAAGCAAGCTGGAGAGGAGTCATTGAGGGAAGTCAGGGAAGGAGTCCAAGGCAGGAACTTGGAGAAGCAGAGACCATGGAGGAGCAGTGCTTACTGGCTTGCTGCTTATGATTTGCTCAGCTTGGTTTCTTATAAACCTATGGACCACTTGCACAGGGGTGGCACCACCCACAGTGAGCTGATGCCTACCACATTAACCACTAATCAAGAAAATGCCCCACAAAATTGTCTAGAGACGATCTAAAGGAGGCATTTTCCTCAGTTGAGGTTCTCCCTTCCTAGATGACTCGAGCTTTGTGTCAAGCTGACAAAAACAAACAAACAAACAGAAAACAAAACAAAACAAGCTAACGTAAACACTTCACTAACTGAGCCATCTCTCTAGGCCGCTATGTCGTAGTTAATGAACCTATGTGCTCCCCCTCCCGCCCCCACCAAGTAATAGCTTAGTAAAATCTGTGGACATTTGAGTACGGCCAGTGGCATATGTACATATATGGAAAGAGTTTGGAAGACTTGGCTCCCACACTGTGAGGCCTGGGAAAGTCCAGCTTGTGATTTGGAGTTGAGAGAGAGAGAGAGAGAGAGAGAGAGAGAGAGAGAGAGAGAGAGAGGGAGAAGGAGGGAGGGAGGGAAGGAGGGAAGGGGAGAGGGAGAGGGAGAGGGAGAAGGAGAGGGAGAGGGAGAGGGAGAGGAAGAAGGAGAGAGAGGTGGGTGGATTTGCAGCTCTTGATTAAAAGCTGTCTACTTGTCTGCTGCAGAACCCAACAGAGTCAGAGCAGCAAGGACTTGAAGCCATC
Source organism: Mastomys coucha (assembly GCF_008632895.1). Classification (NCBI taxonomy): domain Eukaryota; kingdom Metazoa; phylum Chordata; class Mammalia; order Rodentia; family Muridae; genus Mastomys; species Mastomys coucha. The sequence goes on along the minus strand of NW_022196904.1, from coordinate 100,643,506 downwards.
TGAGAAGCCCTCCCTGTGGGCAGGCCTGGGACATCACAGCCAAAGGGTCTCTTCAGGCCCTTTGGAAGGCACTCTGCTTTACTCAAAGTACTTACTACTTAGCTGGGTTTTATATTTGCAGTCAGTACTTTATAATGAGTCTGCCTTTCTTATTATTGATATAAGTAATTTGTGATTTAAAAAATATTTTTATTTAACATAGTTAAAAATTTGAAATATTTGTTTTAATTATCTCCATGTTTCTTTCTGTGGCTGTCTGTGTATGTGTGTGTGTGCGCACATGCACATGAGCACACGAGTGCAGCTACCCCAAAAGACCAGAAGAGGGCGTTAGATCACCCAGACCTAGACTTACAGGCAGTTTTGAACTGGCATGTGTGTGCTGAAACCAAATTCTGGTTTTCTGCAAGAGCAGTACGTGTCCTTAATTGTCTAGCCATCTTTCAAACCCAGAATTTTTTTTTAAATCATATCTTTAAGAATATAGGTTGTAATTTAATTGGATTTATTTGTTTTTTTTTCTTTATTTGTCTTGTGTTTTAATGATTTCTAGTATCTTTTTTTTCCCTCCTTCAGTTTCCTTTGGGTTTAATCTGCTTTTTCTCTAGCTTCTAATTTAGAGGCTTATATAATTTATATGACCCCTTCTTTTCTAACATAATTTTAATGCTAAGAATGTACCTCTAAGAACTACTTTACATATACTCTAGACATTTTGATATTTTGTGTTGTTTTAGTTTAATATACTCTCCAATTTACTTTTTGATTTCTTCTTTCTCACATGAGATATTTGTAAGCATATTGTTAATTTTCAAACTCTGGGAGGGAATGTCCAGATACTTTTTTACTGATGGTTTTTATTAGCTCTCTGGTGAATAGATAACATAGTTTTAACATAATTGAAACACAACACCTTTAAGTGTATAGACTTTAAAAATGTTTGTCTGTATTAGTCTATGTGTCTCACACACACACACACACACACACACACACACACATAGAGGAGAGGAGAGGAGGCACACATTTAAGTGCAGGTGTCTAAGGAAGTCAGAAGAGAGGATTGGATCCCCTGGGACTGGAGTAAGTAGGACTTATAAGCCACTTAACGTGAGTGTGAGGGACAGAACCCAGGTCCTCTTCAAGAGCAGCAGATGTTCTTAACCTCTGAGTCATCTCTCTAGTTCTTAGCAGACCTGTTATGGTCTAGAGTGCAGTCTGTCTCTGCTAAACACCATAGGTGCCTTGGAAGAACATGACCTTCACAGTTGAAGGCTGCATTCTTGTACATCTGATTCAGTTTGCCTAAGTCTCTGTGTCCTAACTCTCTTCTTTCAGCTATTCAGTTAGTTACTAAGAGGACAAAATACTGACGTGGTCTTTGTATTTGTGGGATGTTTTTAAAGTTCTACAAATTTTTACTCTATTTCTTGAAGCTTTGTTATTAATTGCATACATTTAGGTTTGTTATATCCTCAATCAATTGACTATTTTATTATTAAAATACATCTTTCTCTCTTTTAATATTTCTTTCTCTAAATTATTTTTTCCTTGCTTGTGCAGACATTTGAGTATACTTTTGATTAGATGATGAGTCTTCTTTTACTTTTTATTTGCATCTATATTGTACACTTTGACTATCAAATATATTTTATGCATTTCTCTACCAGCCAAATTGAAATATATGAACCCAAGTCCTATATCCTATTTGGCATGTAGCATGCCATTTGTGTTCACAGTATTATAATGAACACATTCTGGTGCCCGAAGCTTTCTCCTATCCTCTTTGCATTTGTGGATTAGTGAAGGATAAATGCATTAGTAAGAAGTAAGATTTAAATAGGAGACTTTATGCCACACTTCTAAAGACTAGAAGATCCTTGGAGAGACTGTGAGGCCAGTAGGAGGAAGATGGAAAGTCCTGTTATGTTCTCGTCCTCTTAGAATATGTGTGTCTATAGACTGACAGCTGTACCTGCAGACTGACAGCTGTATCTGTAGACTGATAGCTGTGTCTGTAGACTGACAGCTGTATCTGCAGACTGACAGCTGTATCTGTAGATTGACAGCTGTATCTGTATACTGAGAGCTGTATCTGCAGACTGACAGCTATGTCTGTAGACTGACAGCTGTTATCTGCAGACTGACAGCTGTGTCTGTAGACTGACAGCTGTGTCTGTAGACTGACAGCTGTGTCTGCAGTCTGACAGCTGTGTCTGTAGACTGACAGCTGTGTCTGCAGACTGACAGCTGTGTCTGTAGACTGACAGCTGTGTCTGCAGACTGACAGCTGCATCTGTAGATGGACAGCTGTATCTGTAGACAGACAGCTGTGTCTGTAGACTGACAGCTGTATCTGTAGACTGACAGCTGTGTCTGTAGACTGACAGCTGTATCTGCAGACAGACAGCTGTATCTGTAGACTGACAGCTGTGTCTGTAGACTGACAGCTGTATCTGTAGACTGACAGCTGTGTCTGTAGACTGACAGCTGTGTCTGCAGTCTGACAGCTGTGTCTGTAGACTGACAGCTGTATCTATAGATTAACAGCACTGAGCATGTTCTTCACCCTGAGCAATGGCAGTGGGGATCTAGTACACTCACTACTGAACAGTAAGAAGATAAAAAAATCATTGTTGCTCTATTCAGTCCATGCAGAGGCAGGTGTTCTTAGACTCCGGGATATGAACCACTCCCCCTGCCCCAAGATCTCCAAGGCATTCACCCAAAGGACCAAAAGGTGTGTTTGGGAGTCTCAGTGTGCCCAAGGCCTCTGCTCCTCCAACACCTTAACCATTGGCTCTGTAGTGACACAGCAAGAGAAGAGAGGAGCTCTTAGTGGCAGGGAGTTCCTAAGAGTGTTGCCAGGAAGTACTCTGTGAGTCCCAGGCCTAAGGCTGTGAAAAGAGGTGGAGTTTTACTAAAAACCCAGTCTATGGTATTTCATTTTATTTAAATATGTATAAACATGTATATATGTCATATATTATACTAACCACACATATGCTATATCGTGTGTGTGTGTGTGTGTGTGTGTGTGTGTGTGTGTGAAGTGAAGTGAATGGGTATATTCATGCATTCATGTAGTGTTCACATGGAGGTTAGTGGACAATTTGTTCTCTCCTTTTAGGTCCCAGGGAGAAAGCTCAGGTTGCCTGTCAGGTTTGGCTACAATGGCTTTACTAGCTGAGCCATCTTACAGTCCCAAAGTACTGCATTCTCATAGCACTAATGAACTGAAACCAGCAGGCACAAAATCTAGATTCAGGTGGTTTTTTGTTTGTTTGTTTGTTTGTTTGTTTTAAAAAAATTGGAATCGATTATCATTTGTTTAATTGATTAACTTTCAAATTATTTTCACTTCAGTTCTTTCATTCATTCATTTTGAAAAAAGCAGTTGGAGTGCTGGTTTGGTGGCTCAGTGGTAAAGAACACTGGCTGCTCTTGCAGAGGATCCAGGTAAACTTGATGGTGCATAACCATCTATAACTATAGTCCCAGCGGGGTTATACTCTCTTCTGGCCTCTGCAGGCACCAGGCATCCATGTGTTACACAGACATAGATGCAGCAAAATATCCATCCATATTAAATAAATAAATAAAATGTTATTTTTAAAAAGTAATTGGCTTGACTCAATGCAATGAATATTTTCAAGTAAAACTGTTGGGGAAAAGGGTATAGTGTGTGATTTAATTGTTTTGTTTTCTTTTGGTCAGGAGTTTGCTATGGTGAAGGGTGAGTATGGAGGGATGGGGAGATGAGTAGGATTTGGGATTCATGAGATGAAATTCACAAAGAATCAATAAAGCATTTTTAAAAATGACATATTTGAAAAGAAAAGTCTAAAACCATTGACCTCTATTTTGGCATCATTAATTAGAAAGAAGAACTATTTGTAACTAATGCATATAAAGTGAGAAAATAATATAAATAAAATAATATAAATCAAGACAAAGCCATAGAGGCATAAAACTGGAAAGTAATACAGGAAATAAAAAAGTAAACAAAGGGATGTTTACATCCTGCCCCACACTGCACTATTGTATAGCTACAAGAAAAATATTAACTCAACTCCTATATCCTGCTTGGCAGTATATTCAAGCTATATACTATATCCTGTAATAGGCAGTGTGAGAATTTTTTTGCTACCATGACACCTAGTATAGTGTACACATACTATAAGTGAATAACTTTAAGTACCTGTGATTACTATCTTTGATTACTAGTACTGGGCAATAACAGTGCAATCTCAGGCATCCCAAGCCTGGGGCATGTGGTTTGGATCTGAACTGTTCCCACAGGCTCAATTGTTCTCCAGGCAATGCTGTTTAGCAAGATTGTAGAACCTTTGTTAGCTAGAGCCTCAATGGAGGAAGTAGGCCACTGGAGCAGGCCTTCCGGTGTCACAGTCTCATTTCCTGTCCATTCTTTGCTGACTGCAGTTGTAGTGTGACCCACTGCCTCACACTCTCACAACCATGCCTTCCCCACGTTGAAGTTAGAATACCCACACGTCATCCATTCAAATGTTTTTTTCTTAAGTGTCTAATCAAAGCAGTGGAAATCACCAGTACTGTTGCAGATGAGTTTCAGGAGCTAGGAATCAGAACTCCTCACGTTAGACAAGAAAACCCTGTTTGTGTTGAGTACAACACAAAGGAGACCTAGTAACTGAAGTTCCGGGGAGAAGCTACAGAAAGCCACAAGAGACCTCCCGGCAGAGGAACCCTAGTGAAGGCAGGGTTTTGTGTGGATGAATCTGGTACATAGTAAATCATGGACTTTGATGACTTGGACTTTATGATTCTGTTTCATAGGAAGGAAGCCTGCTGACCACGGCCTTCGTTGCTCATGAGAACATTACTTATGAAGCCACTGGCCCGATGGAAAGGGGGATTTCCATGATTTAGGAATGAAGGGGGGCTTTAGCAGTTGCCACTGCTGGTGACAGTTCTTGATAAACTAGCATCTCTTTGAAATGAGTCCCAGAAAATCCCACCGGTTGGCCTCTGATCTTCTCTTGGGGCATGTGTGTGTTTGTTGTTGAGCTACATACAGAGATGGGAGGCCGGGGCATACTCTGGGAACACAGACTAAGAACTGGGGATGAAGGTGTCTTTCGAAACCTTTTGGTGAGTGTTTTGCTGCAGTGTTAGACTGACACCAATTCACTTGCTTCCCAACTCCAGACCCTTGTCTAAGGTAGCAGTTTCACTTTCTTTTCCTGTTCTTTTGAGAGATGTGAGACAGAAGACGCGCATGGGAGAGAAAGAAGAGATGGCTTCCAGGTGTCTTACCAATCTATACCTGAGATCTTTGGCAAGCTACTTTTCCCATGCTTTAACCTGTCAGATGGGGAGTATAACATGGTAGTGGTCCTTAGGGGCCAGTGGATGCTGGGGATTTGGATCTACAGTGCAAGACTCAGCACCAGTCTTCCTGTTTTTTTTTGAACTTGCGCTTCATTTACATTTCCTGCTTTAAGTCTGTTCCTCACTTCGGGCTGGGCAATGCCCTAAAATATGTGCCATGGGTCATCATTCTATTTTACCACCATTCAACCATCAAGCCCACATCCACTGTGCAAAGTAAGCCACTCCCATATGCCTGATCTTTTGTGTTAGATGGGAAGGAAGTAAAATCCAGCCTTGTTGAGTCCTAGGATCCTGACAATACCTAAATTGGAAGGACATTTTGTTCAATTACCTCCTCTTATTAAGAAGCAAATAAAAGCCTGAAGAGAAGAACCGATTAGCTCTAGATCACATACCTGAATGGTAGACCTCAGAACTGGGGTTAAAATCCATTTTTCAAACTTCTAGTCCAGTTCTGCCATAGTCTTCCATTAACTTCAACATTCTGTTAGCTGATTCAAATACAAAACCGGTAATGAGCCCTAAATTATTTTCTCCTTGAGCTCAAAGAATTTTTAATTGGAAAAGGATGTGCCCAAATTTGTGATGAGAAACAATTAACACAGCCTCCTGGACCTGCTGGGCCATAGCCATTGTTCCAGGAAAGGCATTGGATAATGAGAGGAAAATGGAGACAAGGATGGAGAGCATGCGACCAAACGTTCCTGGTTCTTAAGGGCTTTTGTCTCCATTAAGCTGTCATTTGTTACCAAACAACAACCCGGGAATAGCCAGGAATAGCCCAGGTGACACCAGCTAGCTAGCCCAACTCTTCAGAGTTGCACTTGGCAAGGGGAAGCTCCATCGTTTTGTTGCCAAGAGAGATGAGTAGGCCTTAGCTGAGCTCTGGCCATGAAAGGAGGGTTTTTGGGGCACAGGCTCCATCCACTCGACTTTCCAGCATGGATACCACCTTGTCTTCAAACCAGACCAACCCATTCCCAGTCCTGTGAAAGCCACCAACCAAGAGAGCATTGTCACACCTACAGACAGGTGATTGCCTGTGACCCCTGCCTCACCATGTTGTGACCTCATACTGCTTTACCCTCCACTAGGTTCAGGTTTCTAAAAGCTCCCAGTGTTTAATTTAGTCTCTGCCTTCTGTCTCATGGAGTTGATCCTTCAACAGCCAAATTAACTTGGTCCAACTCTTAGTTCTCAGGATGTAACAGTCCACGACTGGCCCCTCCCTCTCCTGTTACTTTGTTACTTTAGATGAAAGTCTAGTACTTATTGGCTCCAGCACCCAGAAATCTCCTAGTCTTCCTCCAGAGGCCAGAGGAAGGGATCACTCTGCCCTGTTCCTTTGGTTCTCCCTGGTTCCCCTGGTCTGAGCCGCCATGTTTGTCTGGGACTCACTCTGAACTCTCTTCCAGCCTCCGCCCCTGCTGCTGCTGCTGCTGCCGTTGCTACTGTTGCTGCTGTGCCTACCACCTCCTCACTCCCACTCTGAGCTCCACTTTCAGCACCTGGCCTGACTGAGAACTCACCTTGATTCTTTTATCATAACATCTCACTGCATCCAGGTGCCATAGTTCTCTCAGCCCCTTTACTGCCCAGTTTCTGTTGAACCCCAAGGGTTTAGAAATGGCCAGTGCTTTCTTCCACAGTACTGCTAGCTGAGTGGTTTGAATCTCTTGCATGCTCTACAATTTGGAGTTAACTGCAGATCTCAGGGGTTGGATCCAGCTTAGAAGTCAGCCCTAACACTTTTCTGTTTGTGAATCTCTGGCCATCTCATCAGTTACTTTATTAAAAAATCACCATTCCCAGGCCAACTCCTCAGATCAGTTAAATTAGAATCTTAGAGAGACATTATTAGATTATTAAGTGCAATGAAGGTAGATAACTTCTGACTAAACCCATCTATCACAACCAAAGAGCCTCTCTTGTATAAATGACCCTGGAGATTCCAAAAGTCTAGTAAGGAAACATTGCTCTTGCATGTGTCCTTGAGATGCCAGTAAGTGTCCTGTAGAAGTCATTACTACATGGACACGTGTAAGATACAATTACACAGATAACTCTGACAAGTAAGGGACAGTAGTTGACTGAAACACCCAGACTGGCTATAACTCAAAAGCAGGGACACATATTTTATTCTTGCTTCAGGAACTGGAGAGGAGGTGAGGACACCTTGCAACAGGTCTGACCTTGTCAGAGTGGACCTGTCAACACTGGCCAGAAGTCTGTTCTGAACACTGTGAGAAGTGACAATGTGGTAAAGAAAATCAAGTGAGAGTGTGGTAAAGAAAATCTAGGTCACCATCCTAATGTCCCAAAGGGAACGCAACACTGTGTGTGAAAGTGAATGCTACAGGAAGTACCTATCAAATGAAGCGGTGCTTGTGGCCAGGAACTGAAGTCAAAGTGTATAAAGCCACTAGGAAAGATACCTGGAGATCAATATAAGTATATTTTGGCCTCCTGGAATACAGCTGTTGGATGCTTTAGTTAAATCTTACATAGAAATGTAACATGTGAAACAGATGTGCACTTGGTAATATATATATATATATATATATATATACATATATATATATATATATATATATATATGTTTGTATGGCGGTGGTGCGGGTATTAGTTCAGATCTGCTGCCTTGTGTGTGACAAGAAATGATCTAGAAATATAATCAGACTTTTCTCACTTGTGTGAAATGGTTACCAAGGATGGGCTTGGCTCTAAGATGCAAACTGATGGAGCAGTCATCATCTTAAACATGGCTAATCATCATGGAAAAGAAACGGTTCTGAAGAATATCATATCTGCAACTAGACATTCTATGGTAAACGTGACACATAGTACCTCCCACCAGAGTGCACTGATCAAAACCTGTCACAGCGGCCACCCAACTACAAGAAAAACAAATTTTCCATATGCCCAGAACATATTCCTAATGATAATATGGAGGCCACTGGTGTATTTGGGCTCCTGGTCAGCCTCACAATGATACCTCAGGAATGGTGTTGGAAAACCACTCAATCACTTCCCCCATTTTAGAATGAGGAGATGGAGGTCAGGTTGCTTGTTCAAGTCATATCAAAGAGGACCAGGATGGAGATGCCCCTTTTCTTAGTTCAAGACTAGGATGGAGATATATCTGTTCTCAGTTCAAGGCTTTTCTTATTTTTGTTCACAGCATGTGAGGTGGGGGGCAGGAGAGAGAAAAGAGTGACTCAGAGGCTCATTCTGAAAGACCAAATAGACTTTAGGAAAATTTCTATGACGCCTCCCTATACGTTCCAAGTGACAAATAGATGCAGTAAAGACATATTAGCTCTGATTACCCAGGGGACACTGGCAATAGAAAAGGCATCTGTAGAGAACCATCACTGATCATGAAACACGATGCTCCTAGTGTGGCCAGGAAGTCACACAGAAATGACCAGCTTTGCTGTGTCCTGAGAGAAACCCATCGGGATCACAAGTAAGGAGGATGGCGATCGATTTATTTCAGTCAATGGCACTACATGGGGAGCATTTATCCCTCCAGATGGGGCAGGCCAACAGACATTAAGGATCATCAGCTACATCCAGCACACATTGTTAAGTGTCAGGGATCCAGAGACAAACAGCAGGAGAGAGCAGAACTTAGGAATGGAGAGGGTGGATGCTACCAGCAGATGTCCCTTATTTTTCTTGTGGCTCAGACAAAATACCTGACAGGGAGGTGAGGTTTACTCTGGCTAAGTGTCCATCATGGGGGCAAAGGCAAGGTAGGAGTGTAAGCTGATGCTCACATTGGAGTGGATCAGGAAAGCAGAGAGAGGAAAATCATAGGATTTTGTCTCCCAGTTTAGAGTAGGCCTTCCCTCCTTGGTTAATTCCCTCTAGAAAGACCTGCACAGATATGCTCAGAGATATGTCTCACTAATACCCTAGTGGTTCCTAATCCAACAAAGTCGACAATCAAAGTTAGCCATTGGAGGTTTGTCTTCGGGGTGGCAGTAAGCCATGCTTCTAAGTTTCTCTTCTCTTAGTTTTCCAGTGTGCACCGAGAGAAGCCTATTCACTGGGTTGATCAAGCCCACACATAGCTGATCATGTAAAATGCACTCGTGTGACCCATTCTGAGTCACTTTACTGGTACTATCTCTCCTCCAAAGACACACAAACTCCACTCTGTGCGTCTTCACATACATCACCTCTGTAAGAAACCCTGAGGCTCTCTGCTTCCCCTCCCTGCTGTAGGATGCTGTTTGTTTCTTTTGCAATAGGTTCTTATATAATGTTCCATCCTGTAAGTCTTGAGCTGCCTAGGTAGCCCAGGCTGGCCCTGAACTCTTTGCCCTACTACCTTTACCTCTTCAGTGCCCATATTATAGGCATGTGTTACTATGCCTAACCTAAATTATCTTCATATCTCTAAAAACACAAATAGCTTCCATTTCTCTCTGTGCCTCGACTCCTTCATTGCTTCCTAGTTTTCCTGGGAAGGTGAGGTTTGATAGGAAGCCCACAAATGCCGAACCCTCCCTGTCTTTCTGACCTCATTTCCATCTGTCTTTCCTCTTGCCTTCCCTTATCCCAACAGCTACAGACATACAAAATGCCGTGCCGTGCGTTGATGCCCAAGACATTTCCCATGCTGACCCTTCGTAGCTATGACGGCAACATGCTCTGTACTCTTAGTGGTCTTGCTTGTCCTCATCTAACTATTCCTCCCGTTCCCAGGATCCACTTTGTTCTCACCATGTGCTAGCATTACTTGGGGGAGACCTCATAGTACAAGCGCTAATCACTTATCCTCTTGATAGATTTTGAATCTGCCCTGCTTCAGTATGTAAGAGCTGCAAGTTGCTTTGACTCTGCATCTCTACTTGTGTGCAGTGAGCTTGATAGTATATCTTCTACCAAGAATTACCCTGAAGGTTAAGATAAACAATTCAAACTCATTCCAGAGGTAGCTACCATGAGTACAGATGTAATAGTGAACACCCGTAGGAGTGTATCTTTACATTTCACCCAGCATTCTGTTAATTCCTTGGCTACAGGTGTTTGATTTTTATGAAACATTCCATTCTTAAGTGCTTATTGAAGGTCCAGGCCAAAAGGAGGGCCCTTTGGAATGAATGAAATGATTAAGGAACACAAAACTCTGTTCACTGACTGATTAGTTTGAGAAAGCAAGATATCATGTGTGTTTTAGGTGTCTAATTGGTAGGGTTGGAAAACCACAACCTCCTATGCTTCTTTGTTTTGGAACATCTGTGTTTGCCAATCTGCTAGTTTCTTGGTTCTTGAGTGGGCAGCCACAGAGACGGGGGAGAGGGGGAGGGGGAGGTGAAGGGAGAGGGAGATGAGATAGAGTATGAGCTTTGGAGCCAGCCCCACTGATTTTTTAAAAATTATTTTTATTTCTGTGTATCTGAGGGTGTTTGTGGAAACTCAGAGGAAGAGTGTTGGACCCTCTGGATCTGGAGTGAGCTTAGCCTTGTAGCTATCTCTGCAGCCTCAATCTCACTGATTCCTTTTGGAGGCTCTGCTTCTTGCTAGGTATGGGTGTTATAGTGGTACCCAGACCTGGTTAGTGTCTGGTCCTCAGGTGTAGATGGGTCCTCTTCTCTCAGCCCCGCTCAGCCACTCAGTAGTGACACCGTGTGCTCTCACTGGAGCAGCTGGAGCATCATGGCACTTCCTCATTGTTGGTTATTTTACCTTATTCTCACAGGTGAATGATTTCTTCAGAATGCTCATGAAGAATTTGAGGGGGGAGATTTAAGGTCTGTATGAGTCCAGGATTGTGAGCTGTAAGAACACCTGTTTGAGGTAGGTCCACTAGGGTCAGAGGAATCGGGGTACTGAACATACAGTTGTAGTTATCTTCTTCCTCTCCTCCCTTCTCCACTTCACTCCTCCTCTCCCCTTCTCCTCTCCCTCTCCTTCTCTTCTTCCTTTCTCTTTCCTCTCTCCCCCCTTATCCCTCTCTCTCAGTCAGCTCTCTATTGTGGTAACAAAGTACCTGAGACAATCAACTTAAGAGAAAAGGTTATTTGGTCTAACCTTTCAGTGGATTTAGCTCATGTTTATTTTCCTCTATTGCTTTTAGACTTGCAGGGAGGCAGCATATTATGCTGAGGAGCACATGGCAGAGCAAGGCTGATCAATGCATGGTGGCCAGAATGTGAAAGAGAGAGCAAGGGCATGGGACACTGATATTTCTTTCAAAGTATGCCACCAATAACTCAGATTCTTCCCACTATAAGGTTCCTCACTTAAGGTTCCATTGCCTCCCGGTGGTGCCATTGGTTAGGAAACACAGAATTGGGGGGATATTTAAGATCAGAACTATTGTACACTTGCCTCCCTCTCTTTCATACATTCCCGTATTTATTTATGTTTTTATGAAGAGTCTCACTGTATAGCCCAGGGCAACCTTGAACTTGTGCTCCTCCTGTCTTTGCTTCCCAAGTGCTGGACTTACAGGTCTGCACCACCAGCCTGCCTTGCCATGGCTTCCCATTTCACTTTCCCTCAGGGCTGTACACCAACCAGCTTCTCTGTTTGCCCATCCATGACCTACACACCCTATTGCAATTGTCCTAAGATGGCAGATCCTCTCCTCACTTCCTCTCCACCCTTCGATCAGCTTCTTTTCTTACTCACATTACTAACAGATTAAATAACTCATGCCTAAAATACAAATCCCTGGATGAGATAGACTAAGCTCACCTCTGGCCAAGAGGGACTCCACTTCTGTTTGATCATTTTGCTGAATGTCAGTCAAAGGTGGTGGATGCCTACAGTGGCTCTGCTGGCCCTGAAGGTTCTCTGGGATGGGAGTATGAAGAGGGATGGCAGGGGTCTGGAGTCCCATGTCCTGCTCCCTCAGATCTGGTGTGCTTTCAGCATCTAGTGAAAAGAGAAAGGAAGAGATTGGATTTGGAGTAGGGATGTGGATCAGTGGATAAAGTGCTTGCTTGGTGTGCAATCACAAGGCCACAGAACTCAATAACATCTGGGTGGGCATAGGCTGCCTATAATGCCAACACTTGGGAGGCAGTGACAGGTAATCCTCTGGGTAAGCTGGTAAGCTAGACTGGCTGGAATTGGTGAGTTCTGGGATCAGTAAGAGACCCTGCCTCAATAGAGTAGATGGTGATTAAGGAGAGCCCAGTGTCAACTTAGGCCTCCAAATAGTCATATGTATGAACATGTGTGTATGTGCACATTAGCACACACACACACACACACACATGCACACATACACACATGCACACATACACACATGCACATACACATGCACACAGACGCACACACACCTCACACACACATACACACACCTCACACATACCTCATACACACACACCTCACACACACAAACACACATACACATACACACACAAACACATATACACACACATACACACACATCTTACACACATACACACACTCACACACACATGCACATACACATGCACACACTCACACACATACCTGTATACACACACATACCCCCACACCACACACACACACATATACACACACATACACACATACACACTCACACACACGTACACACACACCCATATGCACACACACTTGTACACACACACACACACACACACACACTACACACACATGCACAGAAGAATGGGTTGATTTGGTGTCCATGACCCTGACTAACCTTTCTCTCTGTCAAACATTCTTCTTCCTTCTGTGACAGCATTTTGATGACTTCTAGCCCCTTTGGGTGGTCCCTAGGGACACTGTCTCAGTTTGATGAGTGTAAAGAAGCCCTGTCCAGGTCCTATCCTACACCCCACAATTCTGCCCTTCTCTGAGCCAATCCTTTGAGGTAGTCATTAGAATAAGCCTTAAAGCTGGGGCTGAATTAATAAAACACTGGAAGAAAATGAAATTCTGGATGTCAGCTATACCTAAGGTAGTGAGAGCTCTCCATTCTTTCAGTGGGGAGTTCCCCATGGCTCATACCGACCTGTTCTTATATACTTGACAGGCCTGAGTCCAATCTGGATCAGAGCTTGTATTCTAACCTAAGTAGGCTGAGTGTCCATCTGGGAGCCCAGGGCCAATGTGGAAGAGAAAGAAGAGCCCAAATCTTGGGAGAGCATCAGGAAGGAAAGATTGCAAGAGCAGTAGTGACAGGTGCAGGGGTGGTCCACGAGAAGCTGGCAAGCAGCTGGAGGAGAAGACTCAAACTGAAGTGAAGAGACCAGCCTAGAAAACAGAGCCAGAGGAGAGCACCGCTGAGGGGGAAACTCCCTCTTCTTCTTCTTCTTCTTCCTCTTCTTCTTCTTTTCCTTCTTCTTCTTCTTCTTCTTCTTCTTCTTCTTCTTCTTCTTCTTCTTCTTC